>NC_057795.1:335251237-335529027 GCF_018294505.1 Triticum aestivum
CCAATACAATGGCAAGTTGTATAGGTGCACTAATTCGGCGAAGAGATGGTGATACAAGTGCAATATGGATGGTAGATATGGGTATTTGTAATCTGAAATTATAAAAACAGCAAGGTAGCAAGCGATAAAAGCGAGCGTAAACGGTATTGCAATGGTAGGAAACAAGGCCTAGGGTTCATACTTTCACTAGTGCAAATTCTCTCAACAATAATAACATAACTGGATCTTATAACTATCCCTCAACATGCAACAATGAGTCACTCCAAAGTCACTAATAGTGGAGAACAAACGAAGAGATTATGGTAGGGTACGAAACCACCTCAAAGTTATCCTTTCTGATTGATTTATTCAAGAGTCCATAGTAAAATAACACGAAGCTATTCTTTCCGTTCAATCTATCATAGAGTTCGTACTAGAATAACACCTTAAGACACAAATCAACCAAAACCCTAATGTCACCTCAAGTATCCGTGGGCATGATTATACAATATGCATCACACAATCTCAGATTCATCTATTCAACCAACACAAAGTACTTCAAAGAGTACCCGAAAGTTTCTACCGGAGAGTCAAGACGAAAACGTGTGCCAACCCCTATGCATAAGTTCACAAGGTCATTGAACCCGCAAGTTGATCACCAAAACATACATCAAGTAGATCACGTGATATCCCATTGTCACCACATATAAGCACATGCAAGGCATACATCAAGTGTTCTCAAATCCTTAAAGACTCAATCCGACGAGATTACTTCAAAGGTAAAACTCAATCCGTTACAAGAGAGTAGAGGGGGAGAAACATCATAAGATCCAACTATAATAGCAAAGCTCGCGATACATCAAGATCATGCCAAATCAAGAACACGAGAGAGAGAGATCAAACACATAGCTACTGGTACATACCTTCAGCCCCGAGGGTGAACTACTCCCTCCTCATCATGGAGAGCGTCGGGATGATGAAGATGGCCACTGGTTTTTGGTGGTTACAGAGGCTTGCGGCGGCAGAACTCCCAATCTAGGTTATTTTCTGGAGGTTTGGGTATTTATAGGAATTTTTGGCGTCGGTCTCACGTCAAGAGGGTCTCCGAGTCGTCCATGAGGCAGGGGGCACGCCTAGGGGGGTAGGACTTGCCCTCCATCCTCGTGGAGACGTGGACGGCTCGGGACTCTTCTGGCCCAACTCTTTTACTCTGTGGGCTTCTTTAGGTCCATAAAAAATCGTCAAAAATTGGCACGTCAATTGGACTCCATTTGGTATTCCATTTCTGTAAAACTCAAAAACAAGGAAAAAACAGAATTCTGGCACTGGGCTCTAGGTTAATAGGTTAGTCCCAAAAATCATATAAAATAGCATATAAATGCATATAAAACATCCTAGATGGATAATATAATAGCATGGAACAATAAAAAAATTATAGATACGTTGGAGACGTATCACTCGCCCCCCTCTCTCCTGCTTGATTCACTTGCTGTCGCCAACTCCGGTGACTCAGGCGGGAATCGACGACGCCCAGCACACCAACATAACCCCCATGCTCCGCTCCTTCCTCCTGTCCGGCAAGATCCGGCGCGTGCGGCCTCCAGTCACCTAGAAATCTGGCAAGATTCAGCGCGTGCAGCATGCCCAGATGCTTCCCTCGCTCTGGACTTTCATCCTCTCCGACCAGATCTATCGGGAGAGGCCCCTACCCTTGCCCGCGATTAGGGTTTCAGGAGTCTCCAACAGTGGCGCGGCTCCTGTAGGTCTTTCCCCTCCATCCTCACTGGGATCTACAATAACCACCGCCCCACCCACTCCTCTTCACGCCCCACCTCACCTTCTATTCCTTTCCATCCCTGCACGTCACCCATGGCATGGACGGGTCGAGGCACTGGTCTCCGTGAGCAGGGCGGTGTGGAGGCCTGCCTCCCCCAGCATCCCAATCCCAACAAGCCTAGTGGCCGCTGTCCTTGTCCTACTCGAGGAGCAGGAGGAGGAGGGGCACATCTAGCCAGCCAAAAAGGGCCTGATCTACTCCTCTTCTTCCTTGGCCACCTGTACCACCACGTCATCGGGCTGCTGCAGCATCGAGTTCAACATGTCAGATGACCCTTCCTATCCCGTATGATCTGATGGCAAATAGGTGCTTGTATATGAATGATGAAGTGTTGTTGTGAATGTGAATGAGCAGCCACAAGTCTGTTTGCATCACTGCCATGTTATCTGAAGGCAAATTCGAATGAGCAACCACAAGTCTGCCTGTACTATCACATTGCCATCCATAGCTGCCAATCACTGTAGATAGATAGAATTTCCCCAAAACTATGTGGGAAATTTGGTTAATCTTGTCGAATCAAATATCATTCTAACACCTGATTAGCATATCACTTGTCTAAGTTTCAGTTAACAGTATTCAGTTTAGATGTAGATTCAGTCAGCACTAGGGATCAGTATTCAGTTTAGATGCAGATTTAGTCAACACTAGGGATAATTACATGTTTGTGGAAGCAATTTAACTAGATTCTACATTGGCATGCTATAATAACTTCAGCTTGGATTTGCATGGTGATTTTTCCATCTACTTTTTTTGTGTCTGGGTTTATTTGTACACCAAATATATTCAAATAGAGGTCGAATCATTGCTTATTATTTCCTACGGTTGGCAGGCCCAGGTTCACCGCCGTCGCTGCCGGCGCGTACCACAGCCTCGCGCTGGACGGTTCATGCTCTATGCCTCTATCTCATCCGGTTCTTATGATACTTGTCTTCGTGCTACTAAAAGAAAAACTAGACATTGTTGTACAACAATTTGGGTTGGGAAAATACTGTCTAAAGTACTTGCAACATTCTGAATTTTTGATGCCTGCACGTCTTGTGGAGGGTGGTAGATGCACTAGCCTGGAAAGAAAACTGGGATTGATCTTACAAGTGGCTCAAAATGTGAGACTGCCTAATTCCATTTTAAGGTTGTCACTAACCTGGCAGTTTTATTTGGTGATGTAGTTTGCAAGTTAAAATGATGCCCAGGGTTAAGGCCATGTGTAATTTCTCTTGACATAGGTCCTCCTCCCATGCTATCTCTCTCTATTGAATAGACATGTTCAATTTTCTTTCGATATGCTTCTAGTTTAAGCATAAGCAGATTCTAGTAAGTGTCTATGCATGTGGATCATGAGTCGGAATATCCAATCTAATTAGGGACTTCAAACCTGCTGTGTCACGTGTAAACTTGCTTGCATTCAGTTCAAAAAAATTCCAAATTCTCCAATGTTTGCTTTCACTCAATGATTGTGGTAGTCAAATTAGATGCCTCCTCTGCTACAATTCACTCGTTTCCCTGTCATGGTTTATCTTGAATTTTGGTAGTGTGACAAACACATTAGTAATCAAAATAACTTTGACATATTTGCTCTATTATCTTGCACTGTATTGGTACTTGGGATTGCCCTGTACAAATATATCTCAATTCTACTAACACTGATCCTTGTGTATGGTCTTAACCCTTTTGGTTGCATGATACTTCTACATGGACAAGTACCTACAACGATGCTATGCGGACGGGATCTTCTTCAACTACAACCCATCCACCATATCGACACAAAGTCATGTATCTACTCCTTGTCTTCTTGAACAAATATGGATCTATGCATTTGTTAAGTTTTTTTTGGCACACACTATGGCCTAAAAGTTTTGGTTCTTTCTATTTTCGTTCATACATGAGTACAGTTTCTTATTGCCTTATGTCAAGGGATCCACTAATCTGAAGTCAGTCCTTAATGTGTGGATGGTTGTGTAGTTTTACAGGTTGTTAGCACCAAGGTGTTTGAGATGGTCTTCTTATTGGTGCATGAGGGAGAGGAAGTGAAGTCTTTGATTTGTCCACCAAGGAAGAGGAAGCATGAAGTCTTTGATCTGTCCAGAGGGTAAGTCCTCAGTCTATCCCACTCTTCCTTTGCTATGTGATGGTAACCTCCATGTGTTATCTAGACACTTTGGTTAATATACTATTCTTGTGATTTTCCAATCCTATGTCAAGAAGTGAATCCGTAACCTTTAGTGAATTCAATGTATGATCATGACGAGAATGAATGAATGATACCATACCAACTTGTTTTTGTACTTGATCAGTATCATTTGCGGTAGCTCCAAAGAAACATGTACTTTTTCTTGCTCTGAGTTCCTAAGTATGGTGTTGTACTTTTGTTAACTAGACAGACAAATTTTTAAATTTGGTGAACATTAGTAACTAACTTAGTTGTGCTTGATTGATGTCCTGCTAGCTGCTACTGTTAATTGTTACTGCCATGATGTTAACAGTACTTGGAATATGTTCTGTGCCTTAATTCTGGTAGTATTTGTTGTAAAAAACATGATTGTATTTTGAGCCATCAAGTTCTTGGAGTCTTCTTAGAGCTTGATGGTATTTAAGTTTTTCCACATATATAATATTTGTTAACATTTACTCATGGTTGCTAATGTTATCTGTGCCCTCATGCTTCAGGATCGACTCCTAACTGCTTGTGTATTTGTTTTCCTAGCCGTTGTATGTTGGAGGATATTACTTTCATTCTGAATTGACAACCATGATAATGATTATTTCCTGTCTTTTATAGGCGCTCTAGGCTCAAGAAGTTGGAAAAAGGGAACGGGTTATTACATATATATATATATATATATATAGGAACGGGTTATTATATATATATATATATATATATATATATATATATATATATATATATAGGAGTAGGATTTTCTACAGTAGCTTGCCACAGAACTAGTTAAGGTTTTCGATGGTGTAAAAGTTCTCAAAAATCCTGAAAAAATTACTAAACCAACACACCTATAATATAACATGATCCAATGGAGGGATTGAAAAAATATGACTGCACGTGTCCTGGACAAAAAAACAAAACTTTCAATATATATTGATCCTATAGTGAGCTGAAATGTTTTTTTGTTAAGGACATATAAATGCATATTTTCACAGTCACACCATTGGATCATCTTATTATATTAGAGTGAGGCTCCCCTATTTATTTCATATTTTTTACTTCTTTTAAACCGTTAAATGTTTAGCAAGCTTTAACTAGTTCTGTGGCAAGCTATGATAGACACAGTTTTACCTATATATATAATATACTCATTATGGTCGTTATTTATGAAAATTTGTGTGACTGGGGTTCTGCTAAACGAAATATTAGTTATTTATTGCTTATACGTCGGAAATGAAACAAATACTATTTGGGCCCCAAAAGGCCACAAATCAAACAATTTAAAAAATGAACAAAATTGCTAAAAAAATCAATTGTGAAAAGGCGAAGGCCAAGAAAATAAAAAGGCTTAGGCCCAAAAAAGAAACAGATCACAAAAAGGCCACGATCCATGAAATAAAAAGGCTAAATTGTTTGGCCTAGCCCATGTGGCTGACCAGAATTAACAAGAAAACTAATATTAAATGAGCTGAATTAGTGGGCTTGGCCCAAGTAAAGCATCGAACTGGATCGGGCTGATTCTAATCTACGACCTTTTCATTTGGTCGCAATTTTGCCACGTCATCTTGCCGCGTTGGATCTGACGTGGTCTGGGCAGACTGCTAATGACCAAAACAATTGGTCATAGAATCTACAACCTTTTATGTTGGTTGTAACCTTCTATGACCATATCACAAAGAAGGCCGTTAAGTTTCATTAAAGATGACCAACTTTTGACCAACTGTTTTTGGTCACAAAAAGGTGACAAGTGAAAAACAACAACCATTCAGTCACCAATATTGATGGCCGCAAGTTGCCATACTTCTTATAGTGGTTGCATATGTCATCGAATCTTTTTTGCATATGCCATCAATTTATTTGTGACCATGATCATTTTAGGAGACAATCATGACGAACATGACCATTGACGGCCAATAACATATGCATTATGACTTAGGGGATACCAACTCTCTTATGTATGATGTTGGGCAAACATCAAGCACTCTTGCAAAAAGAAGATACTCAAGGCAAGATGTCCGGCATTTACAAGTCATGAGCTTGTGTTGTTGTGTCAATGGTGGCCATAAGCATGGACCCTATATGTGAAACCTAGCAAATGGGCCACAAATATTGGGAAAATATCCAAACGCATTACCATGAACACAATGAATATGTGAAGACAAACCCTATGCATATCACCTGCAATGAGGCCTCTCTACAAACATAGATAGTCCACCATCCATGAGAGCGTGAACAAATTTTGCAGCCACTGTTCTTTAATGGTTGGCCGGAACCAAATAGCATTAGAGTCAATAGTCATGTAAGTTGACTTGATTCGTTTGTCATCTTTCCTTGCAAGCTTTTCTTGTTGCCTTCTCATGATCGATCTTGATTGCTAGACAGGGTTGGCATCCACTTTGTACGGAAAATCCGAGGGGAAGCCATCTACTGTTTGCCATTTGTTAGTTGAAATTGAATGGGATATCAAAGTGGCAACAACTCGTTGATGACCTAAAAAATAACAACAATAAGTTAACGAAAAATGATGGAACAAGCTCCCAACAATCCATTGCATTGGATGGTGAAGATTAGGGGGGGGGGGGTTACAAACCACCATGCCAAATAGGAACCTCCAAGTGATGGGAAACAAGTGGGAGAAGGACAAGGCTGTGCGTGACATCGCGGTAAGCAAAATGTCCACCATATGGACAAGCATTATTTTCACCAAGGAGGATAAGAAAGAGGTGAGAGCCCTTCTTATATGTGCAAAAGGAGAGGATGAATTGGGACCATGAGAAAATGAACAACAAGTCCCAAATTGAGATGGAGATCATGTAATCATATGACATATGTCAAATAGAAGCTCGAGAAGGAAAAGACTTTTTGATCAACTGAGCTCAAAAAATAGAGTTTGCAATTTGCTCGGGACACGGAGATTCAAAGATTATGTTGGCTGGCACTACCCTCTTGAATTATAAGGCAAGAAGTGGCTTCGTATTAAGAAAGACGGGATCAATGCGCGTAAAGAGAGCAACTGTGATCATGTACGCTGCCACGGTCGTGAGCGCTGGATGATTCATTCTTGACAGTTGTAACACCCCTATGTAATGAGCTACAATGATCATCATCACTAAGCTAAGCTATTTTGGTTAACTAGCCTTGATCACCTTTGATCCATATCTCATTTCAAATTCCACTTTGAAATCAGATTCAAATTATAAGTGAAATAAAGAAATTCACAAACATGAAAACAAAAATGTTCTTAATATGGAAAGTAATCCATAGATAATTATGGTGGAGAAATCAACTTTTTATAAAGTCTTTAAATGCCATAAAATAATTAAATCAGGGCCAAAAAATTATTTAAAATGCCTTTTCTAAATTATAAAATTACAAACTGCTTTGAAATTGCCATACTTTTAGTTGCAGTGGGTTAAATTGCTATACTAATAATGGTGCAAGGGTTATATTTTATAAAACTAAATTACTTATGCAAATAAAAGAAAAAAAGAGTTAAAACAAAAGAAAACAGAAAAATTAAAAGAAAAGGGAAAACCCCCGGGGCACTGGGCCTAAGTGCACAGTGCATCGGCCCAGCCCACCTCACCTTCCCCCCTCCACCTGTCGAGCTGCACCACTATAGTGCGAGCGGTGCGCGCGTCCCCCTCCGGACCGCCTCGTTGGCGATGCCCCAGAGATGATAAGGATGCCCCGGCCTCGAGCTCCTCTCCCCCACTTGCCCACTCGCTCGCTTCCCCCTCCTCTCCCACGCGCCTCCTCCCTCGCCCTCGCCTTCTTAGATACGCCACGCCCGACCGCTCCTGTCGTCGCCCGTCGTCGACCACCGCGGCGATAGTCGTCCCCGAGCCCTCCCGCCGTGCCAGATCGCATCGTTGACGACCACTATGGCCTCCTGAGGGAGTCCTAGACTAGGGGGTGTCCGGATAGCCAGACTATCATCGTCAGCCGGACTATCATCGTCAGCCGGACTCCAAGACTATGAAGATACACGATTGAAGACTTCGTCCCGTGTCCGGATGGGACTTTCCTTGGCATGGAAGGCAAGCTTGGCGATACGGATATGTAGATCTCCTACCATTGTAACCGACTCTCTGTAACCCTAGCCCTCTCCGGTGTCTATATAAACCGGATGGCTTTAGTCCGTAGGACACAACAACCATTACAACAATCATACCGTAGGCTAGCTTCTAGGGTTTAGCCTCCTTGATCTCATGGTAGATCTACTCTTGTAATACCCACATTATCAATATCAATCAAGCAGGACGTAGGGTTTTACCTCCATCAAGAGGGCCCGAACCTGGGTAAAACATCGTGTCCCTTGTCTCCTGTTACCATCCGCCTAGACGCACAGTTCGGGACCCCCTACCCGAGATCCGCCAGTTTTGACACCGACATTGGTGCTTTCATTGAGAGTTCCTCTGTGTCGTCGCCGATAGGCTTGATGGCTTCTTCAACCAACAGCGACGCAGTCCTTGGCGGGACTTTTCTCCCCGGACAGATTTTTGTATTTGGTGGCTTCGCACTGCGGGCCAATTCGCTTGGCCATCTGGAGCAGATCGAAAGCTATGCCCCTGGCCGTCAGGTCAGGTTTGGAAGCCTAAACTTCACGGCCGATATCCACGGAGACTTGATCTTCGGTGGATCCGAGCCACAGCCGAGCGTGCCGCACTGTCACGATGGGCACGACCTAACTCTGCCACCGGACAGTACCTTGGAGGCCGCACACGAATCCGCTCCGACCCATAGTCCGGAGCCAATCGCGCAGATCAAGGACGGGTGGTTGGACACCGCCTCGGGAGCTGCAACTTCCACGGCGATGGAGACGAACACTGACCTCGTCCCTTATAAAGCTCGTGACTCCGAGGTGCCGGACTCCCTGCCGGACTCCGAACCTCCTGCACCTCTACCAATCGAATCCGATTGGGCGCCGATCATGGAGTTCACCGTTGCGGACATCTTTCAACACTCACCCTTTGGCGACATCTTAAAATCGCTAAAGCATCTCTCGCTATCCGGAGAGCCCTGGCCGGACTATGGCCAGGATGGTTGGGATGCGGACGACGAAGAAATTCAAAGCCCACCCACCGCCCACTTTATAGCAACTGTCGACGATCTAACCGACACGCTAGACTACGACTCCGAAGACATCGACGGTATGGACAACGATGCTGGAGACGATCAAGAAGCAGCGCTCACTGAGCACTGGAAGGCCACCCCGTCACATGACATATATATGGTGGACACCCCAAAAGGAAGCGATAACGAGGAACAACGGAGCGCAGCAAAGGATAATCCCGCCGATAAACAACCAAAACAGCGACGCAGACGCCGCCCTAAGTCCCGCCTCGACAAAAACAGCATCCCTAATGACCCAGCAATAGAGCAGGGCAAACCAGTGGACGATGAACATGCAACCAAGCAACCGCCCGAACAGGACGACTCAGATAATCAATCCATGCCCGGCGAAACCAACAGTCCGGACAACCTCACGCCAGACACACCACCGGAGCATAAGAACCTTCACAAAAAACTCGTCGCCACTGCAAGAAGTCTGAAGAAGGAAAAACGGAAGCTCAAAACAGCGGAAGACATACTCAGAATGAAGTGGAGCAAAGTACTCACGACCGCAGACAAATATGGCAATGGCCACCAAACAAAGAGCTACCCGAAGCGCAAGATGCTGCCAGAATTTGACATGGAAGCCATAGAGCCCCCACAGTCAAAAAACAAAGAGGCCGCCTGGCCGGATAGACGACCAGACGACAGGCCAAAAGCGACAAACGGCGCCTCACACAATCCGATTTATGATCCTGGGAAAACAGACGGCCCAGCCCGGTCCATTTACGGGCCAAAAAAGATGGCCCCAGGAAGCAACACAACACGACAAGTGTTCGAAGACAGCGGCACGCCCAAATACAGGGGCGCCGCGCACCCACTATTTTTCACCGATGAGGTGCTGGATCATGAATTTCCAGCAGGGTTCAAACCCATAAACATAGAGGCATACGAAAGAACAACAAACCCTGGAGTCTGGATAGAGGATTACATACTACACATACACATGGCTAGAGGAGATGAATTCCACGCCATCAAATACCTACCCCTCAAGCTCAAAGGGCCAACTCGGCATTGGCTCAAAAGCCTCCCAGAAAACACTGTTGGAAGTTGGGATGAGCTTGAGGATGCGTTTAGAGCAAATTTTCAAGGGACTTATGTCCGCCCTCCGGATGCAGACGATCTAAGTCATATAACTCAACAGCCCGGAGAGTCAGCATGCAAATTCTGGAACAGGTTCCTTACCAAAAAGAACCAAATAGTCGACTATCCGGACGCGGAAGCCTTAGCAGCTTTTAAACACAACGTCCGAGACGAATGGCTCGCCAGACACCTCGGCCAAGAGAAGCCAAGAACAATGGCCGCGCTAACAAGCCTCATGACCCGCTTTTGCGCGGGGGAAGACAGCTGGCTAGCAAGATGCAACACCAGCGACCCGAGTACATCCGAGATCAGAGATGGAAACGGAAAATCACGGCGTAGAAAAGATCAGCGCCGGAATGAAGAAAAAAGCCCAAAGAGCACAACGGTCAACGCCGGATTCAAAAGCTCGCGGCCAAACAATAAAACACTGCCTCTTAAGGACAATAGTGATGAGCTATCCAACTTAAACAAAATTTTGGATCGGATATGTCAAATCCACAGTACCTCCGGAAGGCCTGCAAACCATACCCACCGAGATTGTTGGGTTTTTAAACAGTCCGGCAAACTCAACACCGAACACAAGGGGCTCGGTGCGCCAAGCGAGGACGACGCCGAACCCCACCAGCAGAGCACCGGAAGACAAAAGACTTTCCCACAAGAAGTCAAAACAGTAAACTCACTTCATGTGATAGTACGGAAACACAATGCGGCACCCGCTAATATAGGTGTCGCACGGTCCACCCCAGCGGAACCTCGACATTGGATGTCAAAACCAATCACTTTTGACCACCTGGATAATTCCAGAAGTATCCGGAACGCAGGATGGACTGCTCTGATATTGGATCCTATAATCGACGGACTGCAATTTACACAAGTCCTGATGGACGGCGGCAGTGACTTAAACCTGCTATATCCGGACACAATCCGCAAGTTGGGGATAGACCTTACTACAATTCGACATAGCCGCACTTCCTTCAAAGGAGTGGCGCCAGGCCCTTACGCCAGGTGCACAGGCTCCTTATTACTAGAAGTTGTGTTCGGGTCACCTGACAACTTCCGACGTGAAAAGCTAATCTTTCATGTCGCCCCATTCAAAAGTAGCTATCAAGCACTATTGGGACGTGAAGCTTTCGTCCGCTTTAACGCAATACCACATTACGCGTCTCTTACACTTAAAATGCCCGGCCCACGTGGCATCATTTCATTAAAAGGTCGTCTAAGACCCCGGACACGGCTGGACGAGTCCGGAATAAATACGCTAGGGGCTACCTAGCCGCACACCCCTTCACAAGTGGTTGTGCATATAAGCTATAATGAGCTAGCATAGGCACAACTTTATTAATTTATATTTCAATTTTTTATGCACTTTTTCGCACGATTTCTTTTCAAACTAAGTTCCTCTCTTTTTACAGATGAACAACGTGCACACCCGTCCAGGATACGGCACAACGGAGACACAGGCGCAGACGTGCAGTAGGGACCCGTTTCAAGGATTCTTTTCAGATTAAGACCCTGCGTAAACCTTTCTTACTGTCTCTTGTTGCTATAATCCCCTGGTTTCTCATTATAACCAGAGTGGAGACTGGCGTTTTGGCATCGGCCGCGTCAGAGGAACTTGCCCGTACCTGGACACAAGGGGCTTAGGGCATTGTTCTGCCCGTTATTATAAAGACCGAACACCTTCGGGAGTGTTCGACGTCTCGAGTTAGGCCTTATATGCATCAGCTCCGAATCATGTCTTTGGTCAAATGTTGGGTTTGCCCGGCTCCTGTGTTTTGCTGCCTTACGTTCCGTATCATCGGCTAACGCGTCACTAGGAGAACTACTGCGATTGTGCCCCAGTTCGGCTGGGCGAGCACCTCAGTAGAGAAAGCCGAAAACTGACTGTCATGATACAACGAGAGACTGGTCAACCACTTGATCAACCAATGGAATGTTTAGAATTCCTCCGCTTTGACGAAGGGCCGTTTCCCGGTCAGGCACATACGCGCCCCAAATTCGGAGAGCGCGGTGCCCCCAGGGGCTATATCGTAGCCCCACCCTCGAACTCCCATGGCTAAGTGAAAGTGATAAAGCATTATAGTCCGGTTGCCTCGTTTGCTACGCTACCACCTCCTTTACAGGACCGAGACGTCGGATTAAGTGTGAAAATGCGCTATTTTTGCGAACACCCCCGCAACTTGTGCGTGGGGGCTGAAGCCGACGACTGCCATCTCTCAGGTTATACACACGTATACATGAACGGCCGCACAGGAGATATTCCACTACTTGAACGCACAAGTATAAAAGGCGCTTACATCATAAACATTGTTTTACAAAATAAAACGTTCATTTGAACATGACATTTTTTGAGCACTGCGACTCTATTACACGAGCACCATGCAGAACTTCGCCAAAATAGTGCTCGGCGGGTAACCGGCTATCGTCTGAACCCGGGGTCGCAACAGCGGTGGCATCCATCTCTGTCCAATGTGTCTTCACACGGGCGAGTGCCATCCGTGCACCCTCTATGCAGGCCGACCGCTTCATCGCCTTGATATGCGGCACCGCCCCAAGAAATTGCTGCAATAAGCCAAAGTAGCTCTTCGGCTTGGGCCTATCTGTCCAGACATGAGTCCTGATATCCGTCATGGCAAGCCCGGACAACCTATTCAGCTTAGCCCACTCGGCCAACCGGTCGGTCAGCGGAAGTGAACGCTCCGGACTATGGAATTGAGACCAAAACAGCTCTTCCATCTTGTGATCCTTCTGGCTTCGAAAGTGCACAACGGCATCTGCCGCACTCGCTGCTAAGTCCATATAAGGGTCCTCCAGACCCCACAGCTAGCCAAGCTGAGCATACTTTGGATCCGTAAACCTTCGGCGCAGTAGAAAAGGCTTGCCAGCTACAATGTCTCCGGCCTGGCGCAGCTCTTCCTTTATAGCCCGCATCGCAGAACGGGCATCCTTGGCTTCGGCGGTGGCCTTCCCTAGGTCTTCTTGCCCCGCTAGGCGCTCCTTTTCGAGAGCCTCATTGCGGTCGGTAGCACCTTTGAACTTCACGGCCATTTCGGCCATCTCTTCCCTGCTTCGGCAGTGTGCAGCCTTTTCGGCTTCTAACTCCTCGGCCACCCTCGAGGCTGCCGCATTACTCCTTCTGGCTTGCTCCTTGGCTTGAGCAAGTTTGGCCCGAAGGCTCTCCACAGCAGCGACACTATCTGCATTTCACACACATGTTGTAAGGAGCGGGCTTCAGCTCCCTTACCAAGTGACCGCAAAGAAACACTTACCTTGCGACTCATCAAGTCGCCTATGGACTAGCGCGATGTCCGCATCCGCAACGTCGAGTTGCCACTTTAGTTCAGCAACTCCATCAGTCCGGCTGGCCCCCGGACGATCCGCCACCTGCATAGGAACGGCGAAAATTGAAACCTGCGATTTTGATCCTCGGCACGCTGTCGCTTTCGACAACCTACCGAGTCTCAGGGGCTACTATCTATACAGGGCGCACTTTATATGCAAAACTGTCAAAAGGTGTGTCATTTTTACGTACCTCAAACCCTGCCAGCAAACTCCTGACGACATTATGCAATCCGCCTTCGGCGGACGAAATCCTTCCAATCACCATACTTATCAATGCATGGTGATCTTCTGAGATAGACGCCTTCTCAAGCAGATCCTTCAGCCATACACCAGTTGGTGCCGAACTATCCGGCTTTGCCAAACCCGGGGGCTCCCTCCGTGATGACACTTCAGGCTCGTTCGCCCTATCCGACGGCGCCCCGGACGGAGGCGTCTCGCTCTCCACCATCTCCGGACGAAGGTCCCCCGAAGACGAGCTCATTTGCGAAGGACGGAGATCCGAACTACAAGGTAAAAACTTGAGTTATCCTCAGAAGCACAAATAGGGGTGTCCCTTATTATAAAACTCCCTTCTTTCTACTTACGGCTTGTTGGAGGGCTGATTCTCAAGGGGAGACTGTGCGGCCGGGGCCTCCCCGGACGCAGGACCTTCTGGCGAAGATTTCTTCCCCCGCTTAGGGGCTTTGGCCCCCGGGTCCTCGGAGGTAGTCCTCTTCTCCCCTTGGAGGGAGGGATTCTCGATCCCCCCTCTTTCAAGAGCCTCCTTAGGCGAGGCGGTAGCTCTTCTACTTTCCCCTTCGCCTTCCTCTGAAGGTGCAACCTCCAGCATCCTGACCAACACGGAATCCGGCGCGGTCTCTGGGAGGGGGGCCGGACACCATATTAGTTTTGCTTGCGCTATCCACTCTTGTTTAGAAGGAAATTGGTCATAAGGCGAATCATCGAAAGGCAAACAAACGGTATGTCCGGACTCGGAGCTACTTACTTGAGTATCCGGGCGATTGCAGCTTAGGCCAGCATGCTCGGTCAATTCCGGACACGCCTCTCGCGATCCAAAGAATAATTTGTACATCTCCATGGGTGTCATACCCATGAAGTGTTGAAGAATCCGTGGCCCCTCCGGATTAAACTCCCACAGCCGGAGAGGGCGGTGTTTGCAGGGCAGGAGACGCCTAATCAGCATGACCTGCATTACCACAACCATATCAATCTCCCTCGCTTGGAGATCACGAATCCGGCCCTGTAGTAGGGGCACGTCCTTTGACGGCCCCCAGTTGAGCCCTTGGTTGACCCACGACATCAACCGTCGTGGAGGTCCCGAGCGGAATAAGGGCGGCGACTTCCGTCTGCTGCTCCTCGGAGCGGTAATATAGAACCACTCCTGCTGCCATAGGCCGAGCTCCTCTTGGAAGGAGCCCGCGGGCCACGGGGCATCGGCCCTCCTACTTACGGCTGCCCCGCCGCACTCTACTTGACGCCCCTCGATCATCTTCGGCTCTACATCGAAGGTCTTCAGCCACAGGCCGAAGTGGGGGGTGACGCGGAGGAAGGCTTCGCAGACGACAATAAATGCGGAAATATGGAGGATGGACTCCGGAGCCAAGTCATGGAATTCCAACCCATAGTAAAACATGAGCCCTCTCACAAAAGGATCCATCGGGAAGCCTAAACCCCGACGGAGGTGGGATACAAAAACGACGTACTCGCCAGGCTCGGGGGTGGGGATGGCCTGCCCTTCGGCGGGCAACCTGTGCAAAATCTCGTAAGTCAGGTACTTGGCCTCCTGCAGCTTTAGCACGTCCCCCTCCGTGATGGAGGAGGGCGTCCACCGGCCCTGAAGGTCGGAACCGGACATTGTTGAAGGTTCGAAGCACTTGAATCTGGGGCTCTGGGTGTTGGAACTTGGAGCAAGGAGAAGATTCGATGGAGGATTGAAGAAAAGAAACGAGCCTTGGTCCCATTATAAAGAGGGAGAATACCGAGAGCCGTCTCCGTGACCGTTTGGGACTCGCCCTCGATAGAGGGGTGTGGCGACGGACGCGGTTGGGTTACCCACGTCCGTATTGATGAGGATCCCGGAATAAGGGGGAACACGATCTCTGCTTCAACAAGACGTGCCAAGGAAACCGCTTCGCTAAACACGCTGAGGTGGTAAAATAAAAAACGATTCAAGTAAAGGCCTGTTAGTGGTGTGATGTCATGCCGCAAAAAACGTCAGCAGATTGAACTTGTGTATATATTATTCTCTCTACGGTGGAATGTGGAATTTATTTTGCAGAGCCGGACACTATCCTGGTGTTCGCAATCTTCTATGAATTATTCAGAGGAGGAACCCGCCTTGCAATGCCGAACAATATGCGCGCCGGACTCATCATCATTGAAGCCTGGTTCAGGGGCTACTGAGGGAGTCCTGGACTAGGGGGTGTCCGGATAGCTGGACTATCATCGTCAGCCGGACTATCATCGTCAGCCGGACTTTAAGACTATGAAGATACAAGATTGAAGACTTCGTCCCGTGTCCGGATGGGACTTTCCTTGGCGTGGAAGGCAAGCTTGGCGATACGGATATGTAGATCTCCTACCATTGTAACCGACTCTCTGTAACCCTAGCCCTCTCCGGTGTCTATATAAACCGGATGGCTTTAGTCTGTAGGACACAACAACCATTACAACAATCATACCGTAGGCTAGCTTCTAGGGTTTAGCCTCCTTGATCTCGTGGTAGATCTACTCTTGTAATACCCACATTATCAATATCAATCAAGCAGGATGTAGGGTTTTACCTCCATCAAGAGGGCCCGAACCTGGGTAAAACATCGTGTCCCTTGTCTCCTGTTACCATCCGCCTAGACGCATAGTTCGGGACCCCCTACCCGAGATCCGCCGGTTTTGACACCGACACCTCCCCTGCCTCTTCCGAGCCGGGTGCTCCTGCAATATTCTCTCACCATCGTGTTCCTCCTCGGGACACCGAGCTCGCCGCTGCCGTTTCGCCCTGTCAAGCCCTCCCCGAGCCCGCGTTTGCACATCTGTAGGGCCCGGTGAGCACCCGTCCGACTCCCCTCTCCCCTCTGTCCCTCTCTGTAGTCATGGCTGCCGCGCCTCCATTCCTATAGCTCGCCAGTGCGGCCACAACTGTCGTGGCCCTCGCCCGAGCCCAGCACCGTGCTCCTGGTGTTCCCAGGAGCACAAACGCACAAACACGTGCCCCTGCCCATGCCCCGTAGCACCGTTCCACGGCGCTCGACTCTGGCCGCCGCCCTCGCCGTCGTCGCTGTAGGCCTCCTCCGGTGACGCCACCACCGCCGTTCGACGTGCCATCTACATGTTCGAATGCGCCCAACCCCACGCTAAATGGAAGCTCGTAGACGAAACCCGATGCATGCCCATGCACCTCCGCCGTGAAGTGTGGTCGCCGAAGTTTAAACGCCGATGCCGTTGACGTGGCCTGGCCTGGGGCCACCCTAGGGTCACTAACCGGTGGGCCCAGGGGCCCAACTGACCGAGTTGACTGGGTTGACTAGTCAATGGTGCTGACTGGGTAACCCTAGTCACTGACTGGTGGGCCACTCTTTAATCTAATTAAACTAATTAAATTAATTATTTAATATAATTAATCACTGATATGTGGGCCGTTTGGGCTAATTAACCTAATTAGATTAGAATTAACTTTGTTAATCCCTTCTGTCTATGACAAGTCGGACCCAACGGTCAGGTTTGACCTGGACCGACTGGGTTGATTGCTGACGTAATGCTGACGCAATAAATTCTTTTGAATTAGTGATAATTTCAAAAAATGTTGAAATGTTTGAAAAATCATATAAAATAATAACTCATATGAAAATAATTTGTACATGAAAATTACTCAGAAAAATATAAGAATCTGAATACCCTATCCGTTCATCTGTCACATGCCTCTAGGATGATGGACATGGATCCCGATACGTCTTCATCGTATCTACTTTTCCTAACGCTTTTGCTCTTATTTTCGAGTCTAATTTGCATGATTTGAATGAAGCTAACCCGGATTGACGCTGTTTTCAGCAGAACTACCATGGTGTTGTTTTTGTGCAGAAATAAAAATTCTCGGAATGGAACAAAACTTTTTGGAGAATTATTTTACAATAAAAGAAAATAGTGGAGCCAAGAACCACCGGAGGGGGCCCTGGTTGGGCACAAGACACCAGGGCACGCCCCCTTCCTCTGACGCGCCATGGTGGGTTGTCCCCACCTCGTGGCCTCGTAAACCCTAATTCTAAAGCGATATAATCCTATTTTCGGAGACGGGGCCACCGACACCTCCTATTCTTCATCGGGAGGCCACATCTCGAGCCTGTTTGGGGCTCCGGAGAGGGGAATCTCCGGTGTTCGTCATCACCAACCCTCCTTCATCGCCAATTCTATGATGCTCCCCACCGGAAGTGAGTAATTCCTTCGTAGGCTTGCTGGTCGGTGAGGAGTTGGATGAGATTCATCATGTAATCGAGTTAGTTTTGTTAGGGCTTGATCCCTGTTATCCACTATGTTCTGAGATTGATGTTGCTATGACTTTGCCATGCTTAATGCTTGTCACTAGGACCCGAGTGTCATGATTTCAAATCCAAACTGTTTAGGTTTTCACAATTATATCTATGTTCTAGATCTGACCTTGGTAGTCATATGCACCTACTACGTGTTATGATCCATAAACCCCGGGGTGACAGTAATTGGGATACTTTTCGGTGATGACCGTAGTTTGAGGAGTTCATGTATTCACTATGTGTTAATGCTTTGTTCCGGTTCTCTACTAAAATGAGGCCTTAATATCCCTTAGTTTCCTTATGGACCCCGCTGCCATGGGAGGGTAGGACAAAAGAGGCCATGCAAGTTCTTTTCATAAGCACGTATGACTATTTACGAAATACATGCCTACATTATATTTATGAACTGGAGCTAGTTTTGTATCGCCCTAGGTTATGACTATTATATGATGAAAATCATCAACGAATTCATCGATCCAATGCCTACGGGTTTTCCACACATTGTTCTTGCTAAGTTACTACTTGATACGTCTCCAACGTATCTATAATTTATGAAGTATTCATGCCATGTTTACAACAATTATATATGGTTTTGGTATGATTTGCATGGAACTAACCTAGACTGACGCTATTTTCAGCAGAACTACCATGGTGTTGTTTTTTGTGTAGAAATGAGAGTTCTCCAAATGAGCTGTAACTTTTTGATGATTTTTTTGGAACAAAAGACACCCCCAAAGCTTCGTGGAAGGACCAAAAGGTGAAGGAGTAGGGCACAAGACAACGCGGCGCACCTAAGGGGCCGGGCTTGCCCCGGTGGGTTGTCCTCACCTCGAGGCCTATCTTCACATGAAACCAACGCCAAAAATCCTATAAATAGAGAAACCATCATAAATAACTCTTGATCAGAAGTTCCGCCACCGCAAGCCTTTGTAGTCATGAAAAACCAATCTAGACGCCGTTCTGGCACTCCGCCGGAGGGAAAAAAATCATCATCGGTGGCCATCTTCATCATCCCTATGGTCTCCATGATGAGGAGGGAGTAGTCCACCCTCGGGGCTGGGGGTTTGTACCAGTAGCTATGTGTTTAATCTTCCTCTCTCTCTCTCTCTCTCTCTCTCTCTCTCTCTCTCTCTCTCGTATTCTTGATGGCACGATCTTTATGTATCGGGGGCTTTGTTAATATAGTTGGATCATATGGTGTGTTCCCCTCTCTATATTGTTGTGATGAGTTGAGTTTTTCCTTTGAGATTTTGTTTTATCGGATTGAATACTTTTATGGATTTGAGAGCACTTGATATATGTCTTGCATATGAATACCCGTGGTGACAATGGGGTGTTATATTGATTCACTTGATATATGTTTTGGCACTCAACTCACGGATTCCTGAGGTGACATTGGGGTAATCTATGCATAGGGGTTGATGCACGTTCTCGTCTTTGTTTCTCCAGTAGAAATCTTGGGGCACTCTTTGAGGTTCTTTGTGTTGGATTGAGTATTATGAATCTAAACTTGTTTTGGTGTTATTTTAGTACAAACACTTGATAGATCAATCTGAAAGAATAACTTGTGTTATTTTAGTACAAAATCTTGATAGACCAATCGGAAATAATAGCTACAAACAATTTCTTCTTATGTTCTCTGCTAGATAAGAACTTTGGAGTGATTCTTCATCGCACATTGAGGGATGGTTATATGACCCAACTATATTAGCATTGTTGAGAGATTGCACTAGCGAAAGTACGGACCCTAGGCCTCATTTTCAAGCATTGGAATACCATTTGTTCTTCGTTTTATCAATTGCTACCTTGCTGTTTTTTATTGTTCCTATTACAAAAATCAATATCTACTATCATTACTACGCTTGTATCACCATCTCTTCGCCAAACTAGTGCACCTATACAAATTTCCATTGTATTTGGTGTGTTGGGGACACAAGAGACTTTTTATTATTTGGTTGTAGGATTGTTTGAGAGAGACCATCTTCATCCTATGCCTCCCACGAATTGATAAACCTTAGGTCATCCACTTGAGGGAAATTTGCTACTGTCCTACAAAACTCTGCGCTTGGAGGCCCAACACGAGTCTACAAGAACAAGTTGTGTAGTAGACATCAAGATTTTTTCTGGCGCCGTTGCTAGGGAGTTGAGTGCTTGAAGGTATATCTTTAGATCTTGCAAGCGAATCTTTTAGTTTCATGTTTTATCACTAGTTTGGTTTATAAAAGTAAAACTACAAAAAAGGAATTGAGGTTGCCTCATATTCTTCTTCTTTATAACGTCTTACGTGAAAATGATGGAAAGGAAAATTGTGCTCAATTGTTAGAAGTGGAATGCTATAAAATGTTTGGCATATAATCCATGAATGATGAGCATGATTGCAATGTTGCTTGTATGAATTTTTTGAATGTCCATGATGCTAGTGATATGCAAATCCATAAGCTTGGGGATGCTATGTTTCATGAAGATGATATTTTTATTCCCCCAAGTTTTGATGTGCAAATTTGTAATAATGGTAGCCTGCCTACTATTTATGATGATTACAATGATGAATATGGGTTTGGAAGAGTGTCAACTCTAGGTAATGATCTCACTATTTTGGAGGGTGTTGAATCTTATCACAATGATGAAAGTGGATTTGGAGAGGTCATGACTTTATTTAGTGATGAATCCACCATTTTGGATGAGGATTCAATTGACTATGATAAAAAGTTGCTATCTATGATGATTATTGTGATGACATGTATGCTATAAAGAATAATGATAACCATGAAACTTGTCATCATGATTTTTATTTTCAATTGGATTATGCCAATCTAATATCTCATGATAGTTATTTTGTTGAGTTTGCTCCTACTACTATTAATGATAATACATTTGCTTGTGTGGAGAGTAATAAAATGTCTATGCTTGTGGATCATGAAAATAATGCTCTATGTGATAGCTATATTGTTGAATTCATTCATGATGCTACTGGAAATTATTATGAGAGAGGAACATATGCTTTTACATATCTCAATAATATCAAGTTTCCTCTCTATGTGTAGAAAATCTTGAAGTTTTGCTTGTTTTGCCTTCCTATGCTAGTTGATTCTTGTTAACATAAATTGTTTGCTCACAATATCTCTATGCATAGGAAGTGGGTTAGGCTTAAATGTGCTTTCCATGTGATTCATGATGCTCCTTTTCATGTTTCAATTCTTATCTTTTATGCGAGCATCATTGAAATCATCATGCCTAGCTAAAAAGGCATTAAAGAAAAGCGCTTGTTGGGAGACAACCCAACATTTATACTTACTTTTTGTGTGTGTTCACATGATTAGGATACTGTAGTAATCATCTTTTATAGCTTTTGTTTCAATAAAGTGCTAAGTAAAGCCTTTGGGATTATTTGGTGATAGTTGATTTGATCTTGTTGGAAAACAAAAACTTTTACGTCCAGTAAAACAATTTTCAAAAATCACAGAAGTGCCTAAAGGTTCTGAATGTTTTACACAAGATTATATACAAATTCCCTATGTTGTACTAATTGTTCAGAATTTTTGGAGTAGCAGAAGTATGGTTAGAGTACAGATTACTACAAACTGTTCTGTTTTTGACAGATTCTGTTTCAGTGTATAGTTTGCTGTTTCCTAGTTTCCATCGCTTATATTGCTCAATATAAATTGTGGAAATTATAAGGTATAGTAGGTATTGTGTGAGAAAAATTACGAATCTTGTCTTGACAGTACCCAAGTGAATGATTTGTTTTATCATACTAATGCATCTCACGAAGTTTCGTTAAGTTTTGTGTGATTGAAGTTTTCAAGTTTTGGGTGAGATATTGATACGAGGAGAATAAGAAGTGACAATAACCTAAGCTTAGGAATGCCCAAGGCACCCCAAGTTAATATTCAATGAAGATCCAATCAACTAAGCTTGGGGATGCCCCGGAAGGCATCCCCTCTTTCATCTCCGACGTTATCGGTAATCTTACTTGGGGCTATATTTTCATTCGTCACATGATATGTGTTTTGCTTGGAGCATCATTTTATTTTATTAGGATTTGCTTGTTGTTATTTAGAATAATTTTTTACATCTTTTATTCAATAAAAGGGGCAAGGATAGCCTGCCCCATGCCTATTTTGCAAGTATATGCGTTGCTGTTTCAAAATAGAAAGTTTATCGCTGTTGCAAAAATTCTCTAGAAAAGTCAGAATGTGATAAAATGTAGAAATTTTTCGCATAGCAAGCTATGATAAATTTTTCTACAGTGTGGTAACTTTTCAGAATTTTTTTAAGTTGAATAAGTATGGATCCTTCTTCATCCTTTACAGACTATTCTGTTTAGACAGATTGCTATTATGATTGGATTGTTTGCATATGTTTGCTAGTTTAATGATTCTATTTGAGGATAGGAGTATTAAATATGCAGAGGCATTTATGTCGGTGTACAAAAGTATGGGCTTTTCTGTACCCCTTACTTGTGCA
This sequence comes from Triticum aestivum, assembly GCF_018294505.1. Taxonomy (NCBI): domain Eukaryota; kingdom Viridiplantae; phylum Streptophyta; class Magnoliopsida; order Poales; family Poaceae; genus Triticum; species Triticum aestivum. Next base: position 335,273,736 of record NC_057795.1, read on the forward strand.
CGGGCAGTCATAGCCACACCTGCAGCAAGGCTTGGTAGGGCAGTAGAAGACAAAATACAAGACTACCAAGACAACATTCGAGAGAGTGAACAGAGAGCAGAAGACAAGCTGGACCTCCCCCGGCAACATCCTTGCCGGGGCGGCTTTCATGGCCCCAGCAAGCTCCTTGTCGGGGCAACCCGTGAAGCAGCAGCAAGGCCATCACCCTTGAGGCTAAGAGCTCTGACATCATCAACAACGTCAAGGCCAAGGCTCGGGGGCGCGTGCATAGTAGCATGCAGATCTTTGTGAAGACTGACAGCCTGCAGGGCTACGTGGAGACCAGAAGACAAACACCCCCGACAAGGCCGTTGCCGGGGACGATTGCGTAGGCCCCCGACAAGACCCTTGCCGGGGACAATTGCGGGGCCGCAGCCAGGCCTACACCCGACGAGGTTTTACCACCCCACGACCATTCCGGCACGGCGACCAACTTGCCAACTAGGCAGATGCCTACGTGGCGGCATGTAGATTCCAGGCCAACTATGCAAGTACTTGCGTGGTGGCATGCAGATCTTCGTGAAGGCCCTACCACCGCGCCAACACAATGGCTAGCCAGCTAGCCTGGCGTTGCATGCCTCGTCAGCCTGGATGCGTGTCGAAATGGGGTAAGGCGGCGATGAATGGGACAAGTTCTATTATCGTCCCTGATAAAGCTAGAGGACACGTAGGCAGCGCATTAAATGCATTTGTCCTACGATGTCAGTGATAAGCTTGTATGCTATAGTTACATTACACCTCGTGTGTGCCACTGTGGCGACCCCTTTGATGGATAAAAGGAGGCCCAAGGCGTACTGGAGCAGGATTCAGACTTTTTGGACTGGGCATGCATAGCAGCTAGTCTAAGAACTCAAGAACATTAAATATACACCCAAAAGCAGGACTAGGGTTTTACGCTACTCAGCGGCCCGCACCTGGGTAAAAAAACCTCACATTGATCACCAGACCTGCTCTTTGCGCAACTCTCTCCCTGCCAACCATAGAAGGGATCCTCATGATCCCATAGGTGTCATTTCCCCGACATCTTTGGCGCGCCAGGTAGGGGTGAAGTTGTGAAAATCTGGTCTGGTAGTTAGTGCGTCAGTTTCTTCACCACCATGGCTCCGAAGAGGAAGACAATCACGGAGATCGGTTCATCGGGAGCCGGTCTGCCCGTGGCAGCACGAACGGGCGACATGGCGGATGCTAGTGGCGGAGGAGATCAAGACCATCCACATCATCATGATACCAGAATGTAGCGACCAGACCTCAAATAGTCTGATCTCTGTGCATCAGTGTCATCCCTGGATCAGTAATGCTGACACGCACAGTACTCGAAGGATTTATAACAGAGTAGCAATCACACAGTTATTACATCGAATGTCTCAAAAGAGAGCTTATTACAATAAATATGGCTTACGGCCATCTAATAACGATAACAGCGGAATGCTTGGAAGATAAAGTGAGTCCATCAACTCCAACAACATCACTGAGTATAGAACCACTATCCTAAGGCATCTTGTTGTCTGAAAAGTCTGCAACATGAACGTTGCAGCCCGAAAATGGGTCAGCACATGGAATATGCTGGCAAAGTAACACATAGAGAGTAATGAAAGAATAATGCTATACTACATGCATATATGGCTGGTGGAAAGCTCTATGGTTACAGTTTTTGCATAAAGCCAATTTTTGCCTACTGCAAAGGAATAAATTTATTTAACTATCATGGTGGTTGTTAAACATTGAGAATGGTTGACAGCATTCTCAATCCCAATTAAGTAACATCATCATTAAACAAACCCAACAATATTAATTAAAGTAATATGATGAGATTCACATGATAAACCAAGTACTAGATACTCAAAACGTCCATAACCGGGGACATGGCTAACCATGATTAGTTTATACACTCTGCAGAGGTTTGTGCACTTTCCCCCACAAGACTCGATCTACTTCGTTGGGATTCTCGCACTACATGGTGTTTGAGAAACGGATGACCGAGACATAGTCTTTCAGAAGCGCTAGCACCTTACGATCGAGTAGACAGTACCAACCTACATCCCCTACATCTGCTAGTCTACCACTGTAAGAGTTCGCACAACTTAGTCAACTATGCTAGAGCCCATTGTAGCTTGTGGCTGCACACATAAGTTTCTAGCATGAACAATCTCATGATCCCTTTGGGCCTGGGTGGCGGTCCATAAAGAAAACAACAGGCAATCCTGGAATACCCAGGTACCTCAATCCAGCCAGATGTGTATTAAAGTTGCCACCTTAAATAAACCATTAATTAACATACTCACATCTGTCATGGATACACTCACCCACTCCACGTCTACTAGCATAGCATGGCATAATATGCAAACATAGAAGTAACTCCCAAAGGTTTGATATTAAAACAGGTAATAGGTACAACCTCATCTACTTCCCAAAACCCACAATTTAATTAGATCCTAATCATGCAATGTTTGGGGTTGGTCTAATGCAATAAAACTGGGTAGTAAAGAGATATGATCAAAGTGTTACTTGCCTTGCTGATGATCCGTGAAACCTAGGGATTCGAAGTAGCAAGCGGCGCAATCCGGGTACTCTATCGCAAACCAACAAACAAGCATACAATAAGTACTCATCTAATGCACAGGCTAAAACTCAAATAAAAGATCTAACCAAAAAGTTCAACTTAAGAACTCCGTTTGCAAAAAGAATCAAATCAAACGAAGAGGCAAACTCAAACTGCGAAAGAAACAAGCTTGTTTACTAATATGGCCTAAGTCAAATTTTACAGAAGAAAAAACTTGTTTGAGTACATTAACGGAAAGAGGGTTTTGAGACGAAACTCTAGGCGTTTGAATCGCCTGATTATGATAAACGAGCAAAAGTTAAACTAAAACGAAAATCGGATCAGAAATCGCGATCAGAAAAATCACAGAATAAATCCGAGAAAAAGAAAAACGACGAACAGAATTAACGAACGAACGTTCGTTATCTGAATCTAAACGATGAACTCGTTCGTTAAAATGAACGAACGAGCGAACGCTCGCTAAATAAATAAACCAAAAGAAAAACCGATCTAATAAATAAAAAAATCTAGGGTTTTCTTAAAAAAAAACGAATGTTTTTTTTTCAAAAAACAGCGGCGGCGGCTCGGGTTAACCTCGGGTGCGGGTCCGGCAGGGCGGCGGCTTCGGCGGGGTGGCGGTGGTCGGCGGCGACGGCGGCGGGTCAGGCAGGGTGGTGGCGGTCGGCGGCGGCGCTAGGGTTAGGGTTTGGGGGCGCGGGCGCGGGTGGGCTGGGGCGGAGGCGCGGCCTGGTTTGGGGGCCGGCCCGGGCGCGGTTTATAAGGACCCCCGGCCAGGCGGAGTCCTGGCCGGTTACGGCCCAAGGTCGGTTCAGACTTTTTTTAAATAATTTTCACGCAGAAAATCAAACGAAAGAAATACTAAACGGACTCCAAAAATCCCGAAATAAATTTTCCCCGGCTTCTAAAATCAAGCTGGTTTAGATGAACATTTTCCCCGGCCTAAATGCAATTTTGAAAAATGCACATTTTCCTAAATTCAAATAAAATAGCAATAAAATCCAAAAAAATCTTATTTGATTTTTTATTAAATCCTCAATATTTCTTTATTTTGGGAAAGTCATTTTATTCCCTCTCTCATATTTATAATTTGAAATAATTGAAGATAGAATAAATAAAATCAAATGATCCTTTTTCCAAAATTTGAGAAAACTCAAATATGAAATTTACGAAATCCCCAACTCTCTCCATGGGTCCTTGAGTTGCGTAGAATTTCTAGGATCGAACCAAAATGCAATAAATATGATGTGCAATAATGATCTATTTGTATAACATTCCAAATTGAAAATTTGGGATGTTACAAACCTACCCCCCTTAAGATGAATCTCACCCTCGAGATTCGGGTTGGCTAGAAAATAAGTGAGGGTGGTCCTTCAGCAGATCTTCCTCTCGCTCTCAAGTGGCTTCATCCTCGGTGTGGTGGCTCCACTGAACTTTGCAAAACTTGATTACCTTGATGCGGGTGACGCGGCTGGCATACTCAAGAATCTTAACTGGTTTCTCCTCATAGGTCAAATCGCTGTCCAATTGAATCGCCTCTAGCGGCACTGTATCTCTCAGCGGTATATCAGCCATCTCTGCATGGCACTTCTTCAACTGAGAAAGTGGAACACATCGTGAACTCCTGACAATCCCTCAGGCAATTCCAACTTGTAGGCAACTTCTCCCATACGCTCCAAAACTTTGTACGGTCCCACAAAATGTGGTGCTAACTTTCCCTTAACTCCAAATTGTTTAACTCCTCGAAGCGGTGATACACGAAGATAGACTCTATCTCCGACTTCGTAAACTGTCTCCTTGTGTTTTGAATCTGCATAGCTTTTCTGCCTGGACTGGGCTACCTTGAGCCAATCGCGAATCAACTTCACTTTCCGTTCAGACTCCTTAATCAAATTTGGTCCAAACAACTGGCGGTCTCCAACTTCATCCCAAGACAACGGGGTCCTGCACCTCCTTCCGTATAAGGCTTCGAAAGGGGCTATCTTCAAACTGGATTGATAACTGTTGTTGTAAGAGAACTCTGCATATGGCAAATTGTCGTCCCAACTAGATCCGTAATCTAGCGCACAAGCTCTCAGCATATCTTCCAAAATCTGATTGACTCTTTTGGTCTGTCCATCTGTCTGCGGATGAAAAGCTGTACTGAACTCTAGCCTGGTGCCCAAAGTTTCGTGCAACTGATTCCAGAACTTTGAGGTAAACTAGGTTCCTCTATCTGATACAATGCTCCTCGGAACTCCATGCAGACATACGATCCTGGTCATGTATATCTTGGCCAACTTAGCACTAGTGTAAGTGGTCTTCACTGGGATGAAATGTGCTACCTTCGTCAAACAATCGACTACAACCCAAATCGAGTCATAGCCTGAATGAGTCCTGGGCAATCCTGTGATAAAATCCATGCCTAGCTTATCCCACTTCCATTCGGGAATCGGCAATGGTTGTAACAATCCTGCTGGCTTCTGATGCTCTGCCTTTACTCTCTGACATACATCACAAACTGCTACATACTCTGCAATATCCTTCTTCATTCCGGTCCACCAGAAAGTGTCCTTCAAATCCAAATACATCTTGGCATTTCCTGGGTGAATCGAATATGGCGAATCATGGGCCTCTTGCAAAATCAACTTCCTGATCTCCGGGTCATTAGGCACATAAACACGGTCTTCAAACCATAAGGTATCATGCTCATCCTCACGAAATCCCTTAGCTTTACCTTTGCTCATCTTCTTCTTTATCTCGGCAATTTCCTTGTCGGCCTTCTGAGCTTCTCTGATCTTATCCATCAAAGTCGACTAAATCTCCAATGCTGCTACATAGCCTCTCGAAACTATCTCCAAACATAGTTCGCAAAGGTCCTCGGCTAACTCCTTTGGCAACCCTCGGTCATGAGTGTATTGACATGGCTCTTACGGCTCAACGCGTCGGCTACTATGTTAGCCTTTCCGGGGTGATACTGCAATCTCATATCATAATCCTTGATGAGCTCCAACCATCTCCTTTGCCTGAGATTTAACTCCTTCTACGTGAAAATGTACTTCAAACTCTTGTGATCCATGTACACCACACAATGATTTCCGATAAGAAAATGTCTCCAAGTCTTTAATGCATGCACTACGGCTGCTAACTCCAAATCATGCGTGGCATAATTCAACTCATGAGGTTTAAGCCATCGTGAAGCATACGAAACAACTCTTCCCTCCTGCATAAGTACTGCTCCAAGTCCTTGACGTGAAGAGTCACAATACAGCTCGTAATCCTTGCTCTGATTTGGCAGAATCAACACTGGCCAGGTAACTAGACGTTCCTTCAACTCCTGGAAACTGGCCTCACATTCCTCAGTCCAATTGAACTTGGTATCCTTTTTCAACAACTCCGTCATGGGCTTTGCAATCTTTGAAAAATTCTCAATGAATCTCCAGTAGTATCCTGCCAGTCCAAGAAAACTCCGGATCTCTCCAACTGTCGTTGGTGCTACCCAATTTGTCACAGTGACAACCTTTGTGGGGTCTACTGCTATTCCTTCTCCGGATATAACATGTCTGAGGAATCCAACTTCCTTCAACCAAAATTCACATTTGCTGAACTTGGCATATAACTGATGTTCTCTGAGCTTCTCAAGTACCAAACGCAAATGCTCCTTATGCTCCTCTTCGTTCTTCGAGTAGACCAAAATATCATCAATGAAAACCACGACGAACTTATCCAGAAACTCCGTAAATACCTTGTTCATCATGTTCATGAAGTAGGCAGGTATGTTAGTTAGACCAAATGACATAACAGTGTACTCGTACAGCCCGTACCTGGTGGTAAAAGCCGTCTTAGGTATATCCTGCTCTCGAATCTTCAACTGATGGTATCCTGATCACAAACCGATCTTGGAAAATACCTTTGCTCCTTGCAATCGGTCAAACAGATCATTGATCATCGGCAGTGGGTACTTGTTCTTGATTGTTACTGCATTCAATCCTCGATAATCAACAACCATCCTCAATGATCCGTCCTTCTTCTCCACTAGAAGTACTGGTGATCCCCAAGGCGAAGAACTTGGGCGAATGTAGCCTTTATCCAGTAACTCCTTAATCTGAATCTTAAGCTCCTCCAAATCTTTTGTTAGCATCCTGTATGGTCTCTTGGATATCGGCCCTATGCCTGGCAAAAGCTCAATCAAAAACTCGATGTCTCTATCCGGTGGCATGCCTGGCAACTCCTGATACATCAGGAAAATCCTTCACTACTGGTACTTCCTCCTACACAACTCCTGATAAGGAATTTACGTGCATCCTCTTCGGCTCATGTCTTGATACATACTTGATCCTCTTTCCTTCTGGCATTGTAAGCAAAATGGTCTTACTGGCACATTCAATATTTCCTCCATACTTCGATAACCAATCCATGCCTAATATCACGTCCAATCCTTGTGATTCCAATACTATTAGGTCCGAGGGAAACACGTAGTTACCAATCCTTAATGGTAACCGATCACACCATAATCTAGCCATATATTCTGCTCCAGGCGAGGTTACTAACATGGGTGACCTAAGGGATTGGGTTGGCAGTTTGTACTTATCCACAAATCCCCTTGATATGTATGAATGCGATGCACCAGTATCAAAAAGAACGAGTGCAGTAAATGACTTAACCAAAAACTTACCTATTACTGCATCAGACTGGGCTTCAACCTCCTCCACGCTAATGTGGTTCACCTGTCCTCTGTTGAAAGGGTTTGGCTTCTTCCATAGCTTCCATTGCCATTTCCATTCTGACCTTGAGGACATTCATTGGCGTAATGTCCAGTCTTTTGGCACTTAAAGCAAGTGACTTGACTCAGATCTATCTTGGCTGGTGTTGAGGGGTTGGTACGGTTCTGGCCATTACTTCCTCCATTTCCGTTACCATTCTTGGAACCATTATGGTTGTGTGAGCTACCACCTCCATGGGTATGCTAGAACTGTCCTCCTGATTTCGAGGTAAAACGTGGCTTCTGCTGAGCTCCAGAATTGTACTTCCCTTGTCCATACTTCCTCTTGTAGTTCTCGATCTGCTGTTGCTTCCCTTCAATCATGAGAGCTCTATCTACCAACTCCTGGTAGTTATTGAAACTTGCTACCATCAACTGCATACTTAGCTCATCATTCAGTCCTTCCAGAAACTTCTCTTGCTTAGCTGCATCCGTAGCAACGTCATCTGGGGCATGACGTGCTAGCTTACTAAAGTCATCCACATACTGGCCAACTGTACGTCCTCCTTGGTGTAAGTTGCGAAACTCATGCTTCTTCATGGCCATAGCTCCTGCTGAAACATGGGCAGTACGAAAAGCCTACTGAAACTGATCCCATGTGACAGTGTCTACTGGATAGGTGGTTGTGAAATTCTCCCACCATGATGATGCGGGTCCTTCAAGCTGATGTGCGGCAAATCGCACCTTCTCCGCATCTGTGCATCCTGCAGTCGTCAACTCCCTGGCTGTCTTGCGAAGCCAATCATCTGCCACAATTGGCTCGGTGCTACTGGAGAACACCGGCGGATTCAGCCTAAGAAAACGGGTTAGGTGATCAACATGTGGTGGTGGTGGTGGGTTGTTGTTGTTGTTGTTGTTGTTGTTGTTCCCCTGATTCTGATTCTGGACTAGTATCTGCATCAATGCATTCTGCTGCTGGATCAACTGGGTGAGCTCCGGTGAGAAAGCAAATCCATTGTCACGTCTCGGAGGTATCTGAGGGTTTAGAAAAGATGAGAATATAGAATAGAATGAGGTCTAAAGGGAAAACATTACCCATATGCACATGAGACAAATTGCAATCAAAACACTTCATTCAAACAAGCAAGGGCATACAACGGTCTATCTATCGTTACAAAAGTGCTCGGACTATACTAGATACATGGGGGGAATACTACTACTGTTATGGTGGTCTACTAGAAAAACTGCTCCGATGAAGACTCCATGATATCTTCTCCAGCTTCATCAACATAGTCATCATCACTATCATCTGGGTCCGAGTCGGTGTCGTCGATGATGATGTAGTTCTCTGGACAAGTGCAATCTTCATCTTCTCTAGTTGCGGGAAATCCCATAAACACTCTTAGCTTCTTCTTCAGATCATCATTCTTCTCGACTAGCATTGCTTTTTCCTCCTCATATCCATTGCATGTAGATTTGAGTTCTTCCTCCAGTTCCATGATCTTGGTCATGGCCTTCTTCAGATCCATCATGCCTGTGCACATCTACTTCTCCGGGCGTCGAACGTGCTGGTTTAACTCCTGGATGAAGGCTGCAATTGATCTGTCCTTCCTGGTGCTGATCATCTCCCATTGCTCATCTCGACGCCCACAAATCTGGTAGATAGTATCCTTAAGCTCCTTGTGGTAAACTTCTCCAATACGTCCCATGGTGATGTGGGCTGCCATGCTCTTTCCTAGACTCCAGGTTGGTGCATCAAAGGAAAACTCTATGGGCTCAGTGACGGGCATGAATGTCCTTCCTGGAACTTGAACTTGAATCATCCAGCACTCCTCTTCAGGTAAAGTGGCATTGTAGGTCCCGATGAAGCTTGGTACTCTGATGTTCAGGTATCTAGTGACTTCCTTTAGGTGTCGTCCAAAGGGTGTTTCTTCATCCGGCTGCGTGAACTTGTTCCTTGCATCCGCCATCCTAAAAGAGAGTAGAAAAGATGAGGAGTCAAAAAACAGAAGAGAGAGTAGTGATCTAGAGCTTTAGCTTAGTTGTCGTGTCCTACAGTCAGTGTGTGCTCTAATACCATCTTGTAGCGACCAGACCTCAAACAGTCTGATCTTTGTGCATCAGTGTCATCCCTGGATCAGTAATGCTGACACGCACAGTACTCGAAGGATTTATAACAGAGTAGGAATCACACACTTACTACATCGAAGGTCTCAAAAGAGAGCTTATTACAATAAATATGGCTTAAAGCCATCTAATAACGATAACAGCAGAAGGCTTGGAAGATAAAGTGAGTCCATCAACTCCAACGACATCACTGAGTATAGAACCACGATCCTAAGGCATCTTACTCGTCGTCTGAAAAGTCTGCAACATGAATGTTGCAGCCCGAAAATGGGTCAGCACATGGAATATGCTAGCAAAGTAACACATAGAGAGTAATGAAAGAATAATGCTATACTACATGCATATATGGCTGGTGGAAAGTTCTATGGTTACAGTTTTTGCATAAAGCCAATTTTTCCCTACTGCAAAGGAATAAATTTATTTAACTATCATGGTGGTTGTTAAACATTGAGAATGGTTGACAGCATTCACTACTAGAAAAACCCCTACTAATGGCGCACCTAGTATGGCTATTAGTGGCGCATCTGTGGTGCGCCATTAATAGCACGCCATTAGTAATTTTTACTAATGGCGCACCACCTGGTGCGCCATTAGTATCTGGTATACTAATGGCGCACCTCGGGTGCGCCATTAGTATAGGCCAGGGTGCGCCATTAGTATGCCTCCCAGGGGCCATGTATACCCAGGTGCTTTGGCATACTAATGGCGCACCACCTCTTGATGCGCCATTAGTAACCGCGGCATACTAATGGCGCACTGCCCAGTGATGCGCCATTAGTATGCACTGTCATACTAATGGCGCACTGTCATGTGATGCGCCATTAGTATGAATATTAGGTTTTTTTTATTTTTTTATTTTCTGTTTTTTGCACAGGTTACAAAATGTATAGTTTGACAAAATATAGACAGCACACATCAACAACAGATTCATCAAATACAATAGAAGATTAGTCTTTGAATACAATTCATCATATTAGTCTCCGAATACAATTCATCATATTAGTCTCCGAATTGAAAAGACCGAACAAAGATAGAACATTATATTACAAGTCTCGAGACCGCGAGTAGCGAGTCTGTCTTCACATTACAAGTCGATATCGATCATCTAAACTACCATCACATAGAAGAGAGCTGCGGTCATCACGATGAGCATCATCACGATGAAACTCGTCTTCATCCGGTTCCTCCAACGCTCCCTCCCCTCTCCCGCTAGATAGCGGGCGTATCTAGATTCGGCCTCGGCCCTAGTGGTGTACCCTTTGTAACTGTTACCGCTGAATCGGTGAACCTGTCTCCGACACTCCTCCCAGTCATCGTAGACTCCGGGAACCTTACCCTTGTACACGACATACGTCGGCATCGCTATGCACTAGCCAAACGAAACGTTAGTACCAATTCACAGACAATACATAAGCAATATATAAGTATGCAACAGAACGATCGGAAGAGAAAAGCAAGACATTAATAGCATCGATTACATCTAAGTTGAACGACTCTCGAAACCAAAGAGACATACTACAAGTTCATTAAAGTTTAATTACAACATGAGCCAATCGATGTTTCAGAACTAGACAACTCGACTCAAGGGACCGGAGCGTGGATGAAGCCGCCGTCTATCGTGGGAGTCATGAAAGAACGGGCGTTGTCATCCTGCATTTGTAGCATTGTGTCGATGTCACTGTTGGACGGTTGATTTCTGAGGTAGAACTGCCCCGAGGTACGAAGGACATCTTGATGGATGATTTCCGCAAACTCCGACTGGATGCGAAAGAATTCTTGTCGGAGGTCCGCGTCCTGGATTGCCGACACGCTCGCGGCCCAATCTTTGAGTTTACTCGGTAGCAGAAGTTGATGATGGTCCCGTACGATCGCCCGCATGTGATGGATGGCGTAGTAGGCACCCTTCTGACCGCCAGGCGGCTGCTTGACGCAGCAGAACGTCGTATTGTGGGAGAACACGTGCTTGCCGTACTTACGAATAGGCCTGGTGAAGGTGCCTCCAGATTGGGCGTAGCCGGGGAGAACATCATCAAGAACCTTCTTGACATTTGTGTAGTCTACGTTCGACTGACGGTCCGGGTCGAAATACGTGGCCATGGAATATTTGGGGCTTAGGAGGATGAGCGTGCAACGTGTGTCACTGCAGAAAACACGGAATGTTAAAAGAAAAACGATCGAAATGTAAGAATTCATATGTTACGGGCCGGTTGAGGGGAGGACTTACTCGGGAAAGTAAGGCACGAGGAAGTTATCCTTATCTTGGTTTGCCAGAATGACGCCTTCGAGGTAAGAACTCGCGACTTGCCGGTCCCCAGCGCTGCCCAAGATCTTGGCACGCATGTAGAAGGGGTCGACTATCACGATGTCCGGGGTCTTGTCGCGAATGATCCGCATCTCCATACTCAGCGAAAATAGCCGAACGAAGGTGTAGTGCAGCGGATGAAGGTTCAACATAGCGTGGATGTCATCAAAACGCAGGACGATCGTACGCCCGATGGAGTTATCCACAAAGCCCTTGCCCTCTGGCACCTTGGCCGCGAAAACCGGGTATGCCACATCCTTCTCTCTGAGACGCCGCTTCTCCAAAGCAAGAACACTGTCATGCAGACTCCGCATAGCACCGGTTGCAGCATTGAGCATATTTGTCGGTAGCATCGCCCTACCCGCCACATGCACCCTCCTCGAGATATCCTGCGGTGAAGGTGGCCCGTCCTGAGCACGGATCGTACTCGGTGCCGGCTGGCTCGCACCCTTCTTAGTCTTTCTTTTGCGTGCCTTCTTCTTCTCCTGTAATGGGACCGAGTTCTGCTCACAGACCGCCTTCTTGAGTGTGTTGGGGCTGATAATATTTCGCACCTCGCCTATCTGAGGCTCGGTGAAGTCGGCAGCTGGAGGCGTCTCCTGAGAGCTGAACGCCAGACGGCGCCTGTTGCAACTTGGCTTCTCCGCGGTACGAGCTAGATCGCACACGTCTTTTGTTGGGTTTGGTTCTTGAGAAGGAGGCCCCATGAAGTCGCCATCGTACCCATGCTCGGCAAAGTACTGATCGACATTGCCAAATGTATCATCGTCGTCGTCGTCGTCGTTCTGATCCTGTGCCATATGCATGTTTGGATCCAGTGGCATAGGGATGTCCGGCACCGTTACGGCGGTCTTGCCATGGGGCCGACTTGGCGCCGGCACGACTGGCGGTGTTGTCTTTGGGGTGGTGTCCCCCGCCCCCAAACGAATCTGGCTCTTCGGCCAAAGCAGGGGCCAGCTCAGGCAGGCGCTGAGGGTCATCACGTCTTCATCGTCGGCCCCGACGGGTCGAATCGGAGGTAACAAGTCGTCGCAGCCTGGCAGCACCCGAACCAGTTGAACCCTAAACAAGTTGGGTGGCATCTGGGTACCGTGGAACAAGGGGTTGCCCGGTTGAACGATTTTGCCCTTGGCGACATCGACCAACTCGTTGTTCACGAAGTGGAGGAGAGTGCACGGAACGTCGGCGGCGCCCTGCGAAAACATGTAGGGCGTCAGGGATGCCCAGTCAAAGGCAAGGAGATGAAGTCCTCGGCCGAGAGAGGCTTAATTAGTTACCGTGATGATGGCGTCGAGCTCGGCTAATGTCGAGGCACCGCCAACGGCGGGCGTGCAGTTGACGGAGGGGCCGCTTGCTGAAGAGGTGCCGGCCGGCGTACACCCGGGTGCATTAAGCTCCCGTGCCGGCGTCGGAGACACCAATGCCGCCTCCGCCGGAGGCACCAATGGCCCCGCCATCGCATTATGCGAGTTGCTGGCCGTGAAGCTAGGAATCGGGGGCGGCCCCTGTTGGCCGCCCGCAATCCACGCACTCAACCCCGAGATCAAGGTAGGCACAAGGGCGGTGATCGTCGCTCCGAGTCGTTGTTCCACTTGCTCTTGGACAATCTCCGGAATCCGCGCCACCTGTGCCTTGAGTTCTTGAACCTCTCGCGCCTGGCTTTCCGAGCTGGTCTTTTTCTCCTTCCGCACACCAGCGGTATAGTATGACCCCCATTTTGTCGACAAGCCTTTGCCGGCCACACGACCAGCTGACGTCGGCTTACTGAGCTTATCCTTGTTCTTCATTACATTCAACCCCCTATTTAGAGTGGTGTCCCAAGGGTTGCTCTTAGTCGACCCCGCGCTACTGCTTTCAGTCGCCTGCGGAAGGAATGTGAACCATTTAGAAATTTGGCTTCATTAATTAGAATGCAACCATATGGAGCTAATTACGCGGGGGTGTATTCCTTACCAGAACAAGCTCAAGCTGCCTGGTCTTCGGATCCGTGGTAAGCTCCTTTGTTTTCGGGTCCTTCTTGTACCGGGCCCTGACAAAGTTCCTGGTCTGCTTGTCACCGTATGTATCGAAGAGGGGCGGTAGGCCTTGCTCGGCACGGTCCGCCTCCTCCTTGTCCCATATAGGCTCCGCCACTCTGTAACCGCCGGGACCGAGTGTGTGTTCCCCTATGTTCAGCTCCCGCATTTGTTTCCCCCACTCACTTGATTGGGAGCTTGCGGTGCTCGAGCAATTGATCTTGAAGTCGTTGTAGTCATCTTCGGTGATCGAAGGATTTTTCTCCTTGATCTTCTGATAACTCTCACCTTTCTCGATCATTCTCTTCACATTGCTTTTCCAAGTAGACAGGGCCTTGCTCATCTTCGTGAGGGCAGCATTGTTCACTTTATTCCCTTTGAGGCTTGTGTTTTCAAATTCAGCGGGGAACTTGTATCGTTCGTGCAGCTTCGTGAAGAGGAGGTTGCGCAAATTCCCTCGGTCAGGATGCCTCAGGTTCTCGGTGTTGATCGAGACGGTGCTCCGGACAATGCACCCGAGCTGAAGCGAGTACCCCTTGACTATTCGTTCGGGCGCCGTTGGATTCCCGTTGGAGTCCACTTCAGTAACTTCCTCCTTGAGGGTGCGGAGCACGATCGGGCGCCGGTCCTTCCGTTGCCTCTTCGGTTGGCTGCCATCTGTGCGTGCGCCGCCATCATCAGTGGTGGCATCCTCGGCGGCACCATCAGTGGTGGCATCAGTGTGGTCATCCTCGGCGGCACCATCCGTGGTCTCAGGATCGGTGGGGAAGGCGGCGGCCTCATACAAGTGAGGTTGTTCCTCCATCTCCTGGGACAGCTCCCAGAATGCCTTGCCGCCCGAACCCCCGGCCTCATCGTTGTGGGCCATGTTTCTCTCTAAATAGAAACAAAGTTTGGTCAAAAAGTTGGTTATTGTCAAGGAACAAGATCATGGTCTCATCATTTAGGGTTTGTCGACACCGAGGCATCCTAAAATCTAAGCTTTTATCATTGAGGGTTTTTCGACGCCAAGGCACCCTAAAAGCCTAACCTTTCATCATTTCGGTTTTTATCGACACCGAGGCACCCTAAAAGCCATGCATTAGTCACAAGTACGCCGGGGCACTTGATCCTACTTAATTAACTACTAAGATACCCCGGCCCATGCATTAGTCACAAGTACCCCATATGTCCTATTTTTAGCAAAGTCATGCTAAAATTCACGGAAAATTTCAGCATGACCTTTACTGAAAATAGGACATATGGAGTACCCGAATTTGCCGGAACGGAAGTTAATCGACATTCCGGCAAACTCAAGGGCCTCTCGGGGTACCTGCAAAATCATTATCCCAGGTGGACATGGATGCAATGTCACATGTCACATGGATCCCACACCCACAGGAGCTGGTGAAGCTTCATGTGTATTTCACGAAAACCAGCCTGACTAAAGAGCTTTATGTAGAAAACAAATCACTCCACCAGCTCACACAGGATCATCCCTCTAAGCAATTACTCAAAATGGGCACTAGCAGCAAAATGAACATTTTACAATCTGAACTTTTTTTGTCATCTATGTGCTCATTTAACTTTGATCCAAATAGTATCAAAGTTCTTAGCAAGTAAGTAATACATGCCTGCTTGGCTAATTAGCAAGTAAGTAACTCTTACATTATCAAAGCTTGCCAGTTTCTGAAATCAATTACTGACAGGGAATAGCACAGGCACACAGCAAACCTATAACTTAATGATGGTTATTAGGGAAGACAGGAAATGAGGATGGACAGAACCATATGTTTGGGAAATGCAAATAGAAGTAGTGCTATGAGAGTAATTTTTTTTCAATTTTCATTGATGTTTCAAATTAGATCGGTGCACATGTGGCTGCAATTTCTATTGGTCATCCAAGATGGGTGTTCATAGTAAAGTACTATATAGTGGCACTAACATAACCAAGGATTGCTTTTAAAAAAACATAACCAAGAATCACCTTCCACGTGGCTTCTTCTCTTTAGCCTGGCTTCCTTCTGCAAAGTGGGCAAATACTTCTGTCTGCTGCAGTAGGTACTTCAGTCGCCCTTTCCCTTCTTGTTCTGTGATCAAAACCACGATGAGAATGCAATACACACCAAAGAATATCATATACAAGAATTGCAGAAATTAAACAAGGTCAGACCCACACTATCTATTCTTTCTTCATGGCAGAATATCATATACAAGCACGAATTTTGTTCACATTTATATAGCAACAAATATTTATACACTCATATAGCAGCACTAAGTATATTGCACTTAGAAGAAGATTTGCTTTTACATCCCACCCAACTTAACAATCTAGTAGAGTTGTGATTTATTAATATTGTCTTTCCTTTGCAGGTTCATGTCAAGTCGATCGAGGATTTCGCGCAGCTGGGTTGTTTCGATGAGAACCAAGACAAGCAGCAGCCCACCAAAGCTTCTTCTACCCAGCAGCAAACACAACAAGAAGAAGTGCGGAACAATGTGATTCTAGTGCTAGTTACTACTGCTGCTGCTGGAAAGGGTGATGATTTGAATCTGATCAAAAGAGGAGGCTTCAAAGTAGAAGGTTGTTTCTGTCATGTTGAGGATTCAAGGAACCTGCCCTAGTGGTATCGTCTTGTTGTACAATTGTCCTTGCTACTGTAAATGGAAGGATCATCTATGCTTTCTCCAACACCCGGAGAAAAGCCACTACTTTGTTGCTAATGTCCTTGTCTCTATGAAAAGAGTAGGAGCATCATGTTTGGGGTCTGCGTAGTCAATTTTGAGAATCACTGTTGTGTCGAAGGTGGAGACGTTTCACTGAAATTTGGACAGTGGAAGGAAAGAACCATTGGAATTGGTGGAATCTGCAGACTGGAACCTTCTGTTGATCCTCTATGTTTATTTTCATCTGAGGCTTTACCTTATCTGTTGTTGTTCAACTTTGTGGCTGTTTAATATGAACAAGGTCTTCTTCTCAAAGGGCTTAATGGCTTGTTATAGTATATGGTTTCTATGCAGATATGTTCTGTTACACTACATCATGTTAAAAGGGATGAGAAAAGTGACCACAATATTTCCTGTCATTACAAAAATAGAACTGAAAAGATTTCCAGATTTCATATCTAATAATGCCTGCTTTTTCTTTGTTAGTACAATCATCAAAACCATGAGGTATTTTTTAGAAGAAAATTGGTATATAACTGTCAGACTGTCAGTATCTACTATCTAATACTAAATTTGATGAAATTGCACTTCTTGAAATCTGCAGTTGTGTTGCAATTTCTTATTTGCGCATTTGAAATCTTATCTATCTTGCTTGTTAGGTACAGATTGCACTCACAGTTATAAATTTTTGCAGATGCACAATCATGATAATCTAGACTTAGCACCATGCAAAATTTCCTTTTCTCCGCTATGTGTTTTCACAGAAACTACCTTGAGAAAGCCACTGATTCCATGATGCGCATAAGGGTTGTGTGACGATCCTTGTATAAGTTCTGTACTAACATGTTGTTCTTTTAGAGTTTATAATATTTTGAAGTGGACAAACTGAAGATTGGCTTTTTTAAGTGCAAAAACTGAAGATACATGCTACGTTATTGTGCAAAACATTTACATTAACTCTGTGTAAGTGCAAGTGATGAAAATCTGCTCTCCTTATGAGAAAAAAACTGAATACATGCCCTGTTTATCTGAAGAATTGAATGAACATTGGCCCCGAAGCATTTTCTTGACTAAACTGTGCTCGTAATCCAATTTATGGCCTAATCTACTCAGATTTTACTCAATGACCATGTGCCCAGAGAAAAGGGGAAGAACAGAAGAGGAGGAAGAGCGTACCACGTCTGTAGTCGGGCTAAGCTGTCGCCGGTGACGGTGGAGACGAGGCTGGCTGACCGACCCGGGGCAGCGGCGTCGGGGCGGGGTCGAGGCGGCGTCGGGGCGGCGGGGCGGCGTCGAGGCGGCGTCGGGGCGGCGGGGCAGCGTCGAGGCGGCGGGGCAGCGGCGTCGGGAGAGGAGAGGGGAAGGGGATCTAGGGCGAGGGAGAGGGCGAGGGAGAGGGAAGGCGAGGAGAGGGCGAGGGAGGGAGAGGGCGAGGGCGAGGGCGAGGGGGAGGGTCAGGGCAGCGGCGGCGGCGGTGGATCGAGAGGGAGAGGGAACTGGCGAGGGGGAGAGGGAAAGGGGGGATCGGGCGAAGGGGGAGAGGGAAGGGGGGATCGGGCACAATACTAATGGCGCACCTCACCGTGGTGCGCCATTAGCATGTCCATACTAATGGCGCACCTCACCGTGGTGCGCCATTAGTATTTTTTTTATTTCAACTCGAGCCAACAGGTTATGTACCACCAGAACTGATCCACATCAAGTCCCCTCTACTAGCTCGACTGGTCAGCAGCCAGTTCTCACACCAGGAGGTCCTGGGTTCGACTCCCAGGCTCCACAAATTTTTTTAGCATTTAAAAAGCTGTTTGATACTTATTTGTGTTTAAATATGTTCAAACTTGTTTAAATAATAACAGTAATATTTTTTTATAAGACAGTAGCATTTAAAAAGCTGTTTGATACTTATTTTTTTATAAGACGGTGCGCGGGGTGCGCGGGGTCGGCGGCGGCGGTTGAGTAGGGGAATCGAGGGTGCGGGGGGTCGGCGGCGGCGGCCGGTGGACTGGGGGGGGGTGCTCGGCGGCGAGGGGGACCGGATCTGGCGAGGTGGGATAGCGACCGAGATGGAGGGGGATCGAGATCGAGTGTCCATGAAATTTAAAAATATTCATGATAGTTCAAAAAGTACCCATGAAATACAATCGAGAAATGAAGGCTACGATTTAAATACAATCGATCTTAGCTAGCTATCTGTTCACAATCTTCTTGCCCTTCTTTTTCGCAAATGGAGTTCTTCTGTGGAACAGACGTCCTTTAGGTAGGGTGGTCCTGCTTCTTCTTGTGGTGTATGCTGCTACTTCATCATCGTCATCATGTTCGATCCTCGGGTCGCCGTACTTGTCGAAGTCTTGCTCATTGGCTACTCCATCCATTCCGATGATCTTCCTTTTGCCTCTCCTCACGACAACACGACTGGGCTTTGGCGGGTCGGTAATGAAGAAGCATTGGTCCACTTGGGAAGCCAGTACCCATGGCTCATTTTTCGCGGTGACGTTTGCGCCCGCGGTCTTGGATTTGGCTTCGGGTATAACCATGGTGGTGAAATACCGGTCTTCTTTTATGACGTTCTTGGCCCATCTGACACGGAACATCGGTACCTTCTCTCCAGCGTAGCTCAGCTCCCAGATCTCCTCGATCCTTCCGTAGTATCTGTCCTTGTCGTTACCGGTGTAGGATTCCATCGTTACCCCGGAGTTCTGATAACCATCGCTCTTCATGTCCTTGGCCTCGGTGTAGAATGTGTAGCCGTTGATATCGTACGCCTCATAGGTCATCAGGTTGTGCTCGGCGCCCTGTGACAAGGCGAATATGAGTTGTTCTTCCGCGGAAGAATCCTCATGTAAAGGGTACGACAGAAGCTTCTGCTTGAACCAACGCGTGAAACATGAGTTGTGCTCTTTGAGTGTATCTCCGTCCGTCCTCTGTTGGCCTCGGTCATTGTACGTCTTCTTAATAAAGGTTTTGTGCTCTACCACCCAAGGATCGACCACGTCTATGTGTTGTAGCGCGACTAGGTTTGCTCTTTCAAAGTCGGCGAGTCGACCCTCGAAGTCGACATGCATTTCGCGGCGACCCTCACGGTGACCCCATCCAGCGAGCCTGCCGAGGTGCCTGTTGACGGGCAGACCAATGGGGTTCTCGATGCCTAGATAATTCGTGCAGTAGGAGATGCACTCTTCGGTCAGAAAGCCCTGGCTATGCTTCCTTCTGGACGTGACATGTTGCGAACGTATCCTTTGATGACACCATTCATCCTTTCGAACGGCATCATGCTGTGCAGGAACGTCGGCCCGAGTTGGATGATATCCTCCACTATATGGACCAGCAGATGCACCATAACGTCGAAGAATGCGGGCGGGAAGTACATCTCAAGCTCGCATAGTATCACCACGATCTCTTCCTGTAGCCTTCTGAGTTGCCTCACGCCAATCGACTTCCGAGAGATGACGTCGAAGAAGTTGCATAGGCCAAATAGCGTTTCACGGATGTGCGCGTCCATGATCCCACGGATTGCAACTGGAAGTATCTGCATCATCAGCACGTGACAGTCGTGAGACTTCATCCCGCTGAACTTCTGCTTCGCTGGGTCTAGGTATCTGCTTATCTTCCCCGCGTAACCGTAAGGAAGTTTTACTCCTAGGAGGCAGGTGAAAAACTTCTCGATCTCCTCCTGACTTAGAGTGAAGCACGCGGGAGGGTAGTCATTTCCGGTCTTCTTGGCCTTTTTGCCTTTGCGACGACTTTCTGTGTCCTGCTTCGCCTCATCATCATCATCATCATCATCATCATCATCATCATCATCATATATAGCGTGAAGCTCCTGCCTGATGCCCATTGATTTCAAGTCTGCCCTTGCTTTCGGCCCATCTTTGGTCCTCTCTGGCATGTTGAGCAGGGTACCAAGCAGACTCTCGCACACGTTCTTCGTGATATGCATGACATCAAGGCTGTGAGGCACACGGTGGATCTTCCAGTATGGCAAGTCCCAGAAAACAGACCTCGTTTTCCATACCTTCAGCAGCGGCTCTGGCGCCTTTCGCTTCTTTCCCGGCTCTGGCGCCTTTTGCTTCTTTCCCGGCAGTGGGCAGTCTTTCCAATTTTTCAACAGCTTGTCTATTTCCTCGCCGCTCCTCGTACACGGGCGTTTTCGGGGTTCGGTTTCACCATCGAACAGATCCTTGCGTTTCCTCCACGGGTCATCATCGCGAAGCCACCTTCGATTTCCCATGAACACGGTTTTTGAAGACCCGGGATCTCTATCTAGCTGGCGATACGTTGTGTCATCCATGCACCTTACGCATCCAGAAAATCCGTGGACTACCTGCCCCGCAAGATATCCGTAACCGAGATAGTCGTGCACCGTCGTGAGCAGTGCGGCTCTCATAGGGAAATATTCTTTCTCTGCGGCGTCCCACGTATTGGCTGGCGTTTTCCACAGCGTGTCAAGCTCCTCTTTCAGCAGCCCCAGATACAGATTGATGTCGTTCCCTGGTTGTTTCGGCTCTTCAATTAGCATACTCATGTGAATGTACTTCCTCTTCATGCACAACCAGGGGGGAAGGTTGTACATCCACACAAACACAGGCCAGGTGCTATGTGTGCTTCTCTGGCTGCCAAACGGATTGACTCCATCGGTGCTCGCACCCAGCATGATGTTCCTTGGATCGTTCCCAAATTCTGGGTATTCGAAGTTCAACGCTTGCCACTGGCTCGCATCCTTAGGGTGACTCAGCATCTTGTCTTTTTTATCTATCTCCGGATCATTTGCGTCATCTTCTCGCTTCTTCTCCTCCCTATCCGCGTGCCAACGCAGGAGCTTTGCTACCTTAGGATCCGCGAAATACCGCTGCAGACGAGGAGTGATCGGAAAGTACCACATCACTTTTCGAGGAGATTTCTTCCTCTTCTTGTATCGAGTGACACCGCACACCAGACATATGGTAGACTCCGCGTGCTCGTCCCGATAAATGATGCAATTGTTCATGCACACATGGTATTTCACGTGCGGTAAATCCAGAGGACACACGATTTTCTTCGCCTCCTCCAAACTGGTCGGGCACTTGTTCCCCTTGGGAAGACGTTCGTGCCAGAATGACATGTTCTCGTCGAAGCATGCGTTGGTCATTTTGTGTTTTACCTTCATCTCCAGAGCCACGAGCGTTACTTTCAGGCGGGTATCCTCGGGCCTGCATCCTTCATACAATGGAGTAACCGCGTCTAACTCAAGTTGATCCATCTTGGCTTTCTCTCGGGCGGCAGCTCTTGCGTTATCCGTCTGCTTGAGAAGCAGCTCTTGAATATGAGGGTCCTGCACCCAGCCCATCGATGGTCCAGCGTCGTCTGCTCCGCCGACATCATCATCATGTCCTGCATCTTCTACATGATGACTGTGTACAGCATCACCGTCGTGATCATCTCCTGGGGATTCTTCATCTTCTCGCCCCCCCGAGCCGCGGTGGTTGTCTTGCTGCCCTTCCTCATTTCTTGCCCGGCCCCCATGGACGACTTCGTAGTCATCTTCATCACCTTGCCACCGATAGCCATCCATGAAACCACGCAAGAGCAGGTGGTCCCGCACCTGCCCGGAATCCGGGTCCGCAATAAGGCTATTCAGCTTGCATCTTCGACACGGACATCTTATCTCCGTCTCATTCTTTTGAAGCATCTCGGCCTTCGCGGACCTCAAAAACCTATTCATGATGCCTTCGGTCATCGTGCGGACCATGGTCGCCTGCGGGGTAGAGCAAAACGATATTTTAGAACCAAGAAAAAATTTGGCATGACTTTCCCTAAAAATAGGACCAAAAAGAATGCTTAATGCCAAAATTCTCGCTAAAACGGAAATGAATCAACATTCCGGCAAAATATTGGCAACTATCGCATTTCAAATACCGGTACACCTCCAAACACAAACACATATGCAACACCACAAACATATGCAACACCACGAACATACATAGATCTAGCTAGGGCATAAAAAGTGCATGTGCACATTGTTGTAGGGAGAACAACATAAATATAGCTTCCCCCCTTACTTACCTAGCAAAACAAGGTAACTTAACCACTTAATTTGAATGAATCTATGGTGGAAATGAGGTGAAAAAGAGGAGGCACCCGAGACAAGGAGGAGGCGGTGGAGAGAATGAAGTGGGGAGAAAGTGAGTGTGGGAGGAGAGGCTGTCCAAAATATCTTGTTGCTGCCCACTTACTAATGGCGCACCAACAACAAACGCGCCATTAGTAATCCAGGTTACTAATGGCGCACCCCCTGGTGGTGCGCCATTAGTACTTTTGCAAAAAAGGAATAAAAACAATAATAAAAAAATAACATTAGTGGCGCACCTTCTGGCTGGTGCGCCATTACTAGTTACAACTAGTAATGGCGCACCACCAGAGGATGCGCCATTAGTATGTTTGGACAGGCGCACTAGTTCAAAAAAAATTTGGTACTAATGGCGCACCGTGGGCAGGGTGCGCCATTAGTAGTTTCAACACTAATGGCGCATCAGAGGGTGGTGCGCCATTAGTATATACTAATGGCGCACCACATATCTGGTGCGCCATTAGTGTCAATTCCATCTATAGCCCTTTTCCTAGTAGTGATTCTCAATCCCAATTAAGTAACATCATCATTAAACAAACCCAACAATATTAATTAAAGTAATATGATGAGATTCACATGATAATCCAAGTACTAGATACTCAAAACGTCCATAACCGGGGACACGGCTAACCATGATTAGTTTATACACTCTGCAGAGGTTTGTGCACTTTCCCCCTCAAGACTCGATCTACTTCGTTGGGATTCTCGCACTACATGGTGTTTGAGAAACGGATGACCGAGACATAGTCTTTCAGAAGCGCTAGCACCTTACGATCGAGTAGACAGTACCAACCTACATCCCCTACATCTGCTAGTCTACCACTGTAAGAGTTCGCACAACTTAGTCAACTATGCTAGAGCCCATTGTAGCTTGTGGCTGCACACGGAAGTTTCTAGCATGAACAATCTCATGATCCCTTTGGGCCTGGGTGGCGGTCCATAAAGAAAACAACAGGCAATCCTGGAATACCCAGGTACCTCAATCCAGCCAGATGTGTATTAAAGTTGCCACCTTAAATAAACCATTAATTAACATACTCACATTTGTCATGGATACACTCACCCACTCCACGTCTACTAGCATAGCATGGCATAATAAGCAAACATAGAAGTAACTCCCAAAGGTTTGATATTAAAACAGTTAATAGGTACAACCTCATCTACTTCCCAAAACCCACAATTTAATTAGATCCTAATCATGCAATGTTTGGGGGTTGGTCTAATGCAATAAAACTGGGTAGTAAAGAGATATGATCAAAGTGTTACTTGCCTTGCTGATGATCCGTGAAACCTAGGGATTCGAAGTAGCAAGCGGCGCAATCCGGGTACTCTATCGCAAACCAACAAACAAGCATACAATAAGTACTCATCTAATGCACAGGTAAAACTCAAATAAGAGATCTAACCGGAAAGTGCAACTTAAGAACTCCGGTTTGCAAAAAGAATCAAATCGAACGAAGCAACAAAAGTCAAACGGCGAAAGAAACAAGCTTCGTTTACTAATCTGGACCTAAGACAAATTTTAGAGTAGCAAAAACTTGTTTGAGTAGATTATTCAGAAACAGGGTTTCGAGATGAAACTCCAGGCGATAAACGAGCGAAAAGTTATACTAAGACGAAATTCAGATCAGAAATCGCGATCAGAAAAATCGTGGAATAAATCCAAGAAAAAGAAAAAAATGACGAACAAATTAACGAACGAACGTTCGTTATCTGGATCTAAACGATGAACGCATTCGTTAAAATGAACGAACGAGCGAACGCTCGCTAATTAACCTAAACCGAAAAAATGATCTAATAAAAAAAATGGATCTAAAAAAACCGACGAAAAAACCGAACGGTTTTTTCTAAAAAAAACGGCAGCGGCTCGGGTCAACCTCGGGGTGTGGGTCCGGCGGCGGCGGCGGCTCCGGCGGGGTGGCGGTGGTCGGCGGCGACGGCGGCGGGGTCCGGCGGGGTGGTGGCGGTCGGCGGCGACGGCGGGCGGCGGGGGCGGCGGCGCTAGGGTTTGGGTTTGGGGGCGCGGGCGCGGGTGGGCTGGGGCGGCGGCGCGGCCTGGGCTGGGGGTCGGCCCGGGCGCGGTTTATAAAGACCCCCGGCCAGGCGGAGTCCTGGCCGGTTACGACCCAAGGTCGGTTTGGACTTTAAAACAAAATAATTTTCGCGCAGAAAATCAAACGAAAGAAATACTAAACGGACTCCAAAAATCCGAAATAAATTTTCCCCGGCTTCTAAAATCAAGCCGGTTTAGATGACATTTATTTGGGGCCTAAATGCAATTTTGAAAAACGTGCATTTTCCTAAATTCAAATAAAATAGCAATAAAATCCAAAAAAATCTTATTTGATTTTTTTATTAAATCCTCAATATTTCTTTATTTTGGGAAAGTCATTTTATTCCCTCTATCATATTTATAATTTGAAATAATTGAAGATAGAATAAATAAAATCAAATGATCCTATTTCCAAAATTTGAGAAAACTCAAATATGAAATTTACGAAATCCCCAACTCTCTTCGTGGGTCCTTGAGTTGCGTAGAATCTCTAGGATCGAACCAAAATGCAATAAATATGATGTGCAATAATGATCTATTTGTATAACATTCCAAATTGAAAATTTGGGATGTTACACAGAAGCCAGGCGAGCGGCGGCGTCCGTAGCGGCGACGATGGTCCACGCGCCGCCGCATCCAAGGACGGACCCGTGCTGCCTACGGATGCCGCGGGGACCTCCAAGGGTAGGAGGATGACCCCGCCGACGCATGCACCACAGCCCTCCCAGATAGTGCGCGACGAGCAGCGCTGCGACGCTGGTGACCCCGGGCGTCATCGCGGCAAGAGCCCTCAGCATCATTCTCAAGATGCGCAGGGCTGACATGCACGCCAAGATGCTGGTGAAAAAGGCGCGCAGCCGCGGAACCATGACAGATCTCTTTTTAACGTAGTTAGAAGTCTGAGCTCCTCCCGTTCCTTGCACTTGTCACTGCCACTGATGCGAGCAGAAGCATTGGCACAAGCGCAACTACTCCTCGACTTTCCTCCTGCTGGGGAGAATCAAGAAGAGTGGAGGGCTGCTATCCAAAGCCTTATTGGCCATGCCAATAGGGATGGCCACCACGAGGCAAGTCCTTCGTGGCGCCGGACCAACGAGCCATGTGTGGTTGAATTGACAACTCAACTGCTAATACTTACAAATATTCTTTGGCTTCCCTTGTGTCGAATCTATCAATTTGGATTGAATACTCTACCCTCGAAAATGTTGCGGTCCCTTAAACTTGTGGGTTATCAGATCCTTCCCCTCCGATTCATCTGTCCGGAAAAAGCCAAACACCAGGAAAACATTCCTTCGTCTCTATCATGTAGCACCGCGTTAGGACACCAATAGCACTGCATATTGCCATGTCATGCATCATGATGCATCTATTTGCTTTATATTTATTGTTTCTTCCCCCTCTTCTCTCCGATAGACGCCGAGGCTGACGCTGCTCCAGAGTACAACAACACCCCTGACGTTTAGCCACTCTCAACAGAGCTTCCAGGCAAGCAAAACCCGCTTGATCATTCCTATATCACCTATTCCTTCTCTCTCATGCTTGCATTAGGTTTTGCTACTCTTGTTCGTTTGTACTATTCTGATGCATAGCCTGATTTTGTAACCTGCTATTGTTACCTATCTGCTTATCCCATATGCTTATTATAGGTTGGATAGTGATCCACCAGCGACCCCTCACCATGTCCCAATTGCTCCCTTTATGACCAATGACTAGATCAACGTGATAGACGTCCAAAGCCCAACACATCACCTCACACCCCTAGTTGTACGACTCTGTGAAGTACCGAGGGTGATACCTCGTATAGCACTTCTAATGAGATCTTTGCAGTGTAGTTAATTGGTCGTGGTCTACGGGGGGTGATTCCTCCCTCACCACTCCCGATAATGACTCTATCATGCACCACCTCAAGAGTGAACCCTCGAGGGTGATTCCTCCAAGTTCACCTTGACGGTTACATCAAGTGGAATCCATCGAGGGTGATTCCTCGGATTCCCCCTTGGTGTTATGGAAATACGGTTACTTTGACTTTACCCCAGAACCATGATGAAATCGGGTCGACCCCGAGGGGTACCCGCGAGTGATGTGAAGTCGGGTTGACCTGGAGGGTACCCGCGAGATAACTATGCGGTACAGCCTGACATTCTTATCCCTTGCCGTAAGTCTATGATAGGGGTGATGGGACCACAGATCGTGGATCATTGATCATCTCCGTGCGTTCCCAAGACACTAACGATTTGGATATGTAATCTGAGTAGGCCTATGGCCTCTTTGCACTGACCACCATGCGGGAATAAGTACGGGCACTTTGTGTCTTATGATTCTTTCGAAAGGTCACTGGCGTCAGCGGTTTAGCGGCACACACCCGGGTGGTCTGTGTAAGCACCTTCTTTGTATAAAGAGGTGTCCTAGTAATGCACAGGGTTGCAAAGGACAATTGGTCCATGACCCCTTCGCATTTAGGATGTAGACCAATGTGATGGCCTCTCTGTTGAGCCTAGGTAGGACTATGGCGTGTCGACCAGCCAAGCCCGGGCATGACACAGGAAAGTGTGTTCGGACGGAGTCGTCAATTGAGCGTGTTGGGTAAGTTTGTGCATCCCTGCAGGGAAGTTAATCTATTCGAATAGCCGTGTCCGCAGTAACGGACGCTTGGAGTTGTATTCCGATATGCACATTTAGAACTGGATACTGGAGATGATAAATGGATACGATGGCTCTAGGATTGCTTTCTCGCAGGGAGTCGAGAAAGGATCTCTGGGCGTTACTACAACATACTTGCTACTTATATTATGATAATCTACACTCTTCTAATGCTGCAAGATGCTAGTCTTCAATAGCTAGGCTTTCCCTCCTCTTCTGGCATTTCTGCAGTTCAGTCCAATGATATAGCTCCATTCCTTTGATATTGATGCATACTTAGAATAGATCTGATGTAAGTCTTGCGAGTACTTTGGATGAGTACTCACAGTTGCTCTGCTACCTCTTTTCCCATATACCAGATTGTTGCGATCAGATGACGGATCCCAACACTACAAAAAACACTTCCATGATGATACGTGTTTGTCACAGTAGGTCACGTTTTCTGTCATGCATGTACATCCATGATGATTTTATGAGAGAATCAAGATAGTCATACATGTGCTATCGTACAAGTGTTCCATGACAATAGCAAAATTATCATCATGGAAGTGTCCACTTCCATGACGATAAATGGCGCGTCATGGAAGTGCTTTTATCAAGGGTAACCAACACATGGCATCCACCATAATGGGTCGCCGTTTAGCTACCGGGTTCTGGTTTGGATCCGATAACCCATTAATAGCCCGGGCCAATGGGGATTTTCCATGTGTAAATTCTCATCAATGGCCAGAGGAACCATGCGTCGGCTCAGTGTTGGGACATATGTCATCCACTCATTGGACGGGAGGCGCCTATGATACATTGACACGTTGCACGGCCCAACAGAGGCCCATTCAGCTGAAAAGGCTGCCCCGTTTGGTTTGGTCAAAAGGTAGCGGACCGGCCCACGGAAAGCCTGTTAATGGCCTGTTGCATATAGCCCATTTACAGCCCGCTAACTCAAGGCCCGTTATGGCCTATCCGAATTAGGCCCGGTAGCATCATCTAGACCGTCCAATATGACTCCAACCCATTGTAACTTCCGGCCCATGTATGCCCCATGCCGTCTTTTGGACCATACGAGGCTCTTTGTAACTCTGGTCCCATTAAAGGCTCGTGGTGAAACTGGCCCATAATGAACAGTGTATCACTTTATACCCATTAACGGCCCATTATTCCGTTGGGCCATTTCTAGCCCGTGTTAACTTTTGGCCTTCTAAGGGCCCATTTATTCTTGGGCTCATTTCCAGGATTCGGTTACTTACGGTCCATTACTAGCCTGTTCTACTTGTGGGCCAAATTCAGCCCGTGGTTACAGTCAGCCCGTTTGTGGCCCGTTAACCTGTTGGGCTGTTTTCATAGCATCATCAAATACGGCCCATTAACAACCCATGATGCATGTCGATAGAATCAAGCCCATTATACATTTCATCCTATTAACGGCCCGTTATGGTTGGGCCACGATTTCCACTCTAGTCTGTTTATGGCCCATTTTGCGGACCGTTATTGGTCCACAAATAGTACGGCCCATGTTCGGCCAATCGATCATAGAAGTCCCATTGATTATACGACCCGTAGAAGGCCCATGGATCCTACGGCCCGTAGGAGGCCCATGGTCACTACAACAGGTAGCAGGACCATGGTTACAATGGTCCTTATGTTGCCCATGGTTATTGTGGCCTAGTTACAAAAAATAGGTTATTGTGGCCACTCGAAAAATGAAAAAAGAACTGTAGTGACTACAAGCAAACAACTAACAACACAATAAGGAAATAAATAAGCAAGCAACTAATCTAGGCTATTATGGTTATTACACATACTACATCCACTGGGCATCAAAGTTCGCCACCAGTGCAAATATAGGGAACAAAGCAACATATTACATACACTGGTCGTCTAAATAGGCCACCAGTGAAAATAAACATGTCAGCAAAACAAGTCCATAACTGAAAAGCTTGTAGTTGAGACTCAAGAAACTGAACTGATTCATACAGTGAGTTCGAAGAGCTTGTGCCAGCGGTAGTGGCCAGTAACTCGAACACTACACCAAGACATGACTTTGGGGTCGTCTCACTGTCTTCAAGATAGTTAGCTGTTTTATCAGCTTTGTTGGAGACCAACAAGGATGTCTCACTATCCTGAACCTTATCTGCATTACTTCCTTTACCATTGTTTAATAAGGTACTCCTCCCCAATATTCTGTCAGCATTCTAAAAGAAGAAACAAGCAGACACATAACAGGTTTAGCATGTAGTATATGAAACTCATTTTGGTGATCCAGTTCGGTAGTAAGGTGGATCGGATTAAACTACCAAGTCTTCTATTGCCAAGTAGTACATAATAAAAGCATCAAACAAACATATATCTATGTCCTATGGTCAATGCATTGTCTTGCCAAATCAAAATAGAGCACAGTTAAATCATATCAGTTCAATACAAAGCAGCATTGAAAGAATACAAGTGTGGGAAACTACACGACACAAGATTTTAGATGGGTACCACGGGTATACATATACAACACTATTGGTTCTGTTGTGATGCTAGTAATGTGCATGATATGAGAAGTCGACTGTATACACAATTGAAATTGAAATCAACAGAGCAATTTAGAAGAGCAAACCTGTTAAAGAAACATGCTAAAACATACATGTTGTGCCATTGGAGTTTCTATTGGATCCTTCAATTTAAAAATAAGTTTGTATGAGTAAGTACAGTTATACAAGAGCAAAGCAATATGCACCATAGCAATGGAATCTTAAATGAGAACAATTGTTCTTCATGTTTAAGCACTTGTTCTACACGAATAGAGTACAGTAAGACACAGACATATAGTACTTAAAAGTAAAAAAATGAGATCATAGACCTTACCACATTCTTGGTTCGGGACCAGTACAGAAGAAGGCGTTCCTAGTCACCGCCCCGTAAATGTGTCTTAGGAGAACATAAGGGAATTTGATGAGTTTCTTTGCCAGTGAAGTATGTTTTCTTCAGGTAATTCAGATACTGCCACCAAGCATTCTTGAAGATAGCAGATGTATTAGCATAGGTTACCTCATCCTGAGTTTCCAAATCGGTCCTTCTCTACAGAGAAAAGTGGGAACATTTGTTGTATTATAACCAACATGGAGGTAGATGTATGGGACAAAGCAAAGTAATTGCCATGAATAACATTACTTACACATAACTCCTGGATGAACACCTGGAACTGTCATTTTCCTTCATCTTTAGTATAATATTTCCATGATGGGAAGATACACACATAGGATTTAACAACATCAAATGCAATAGATGCTAAACTACGAATGGATGGTTGTGCTTCGCCCACATGAATAGGTGTACTAACTGGTGGAGTTGCGGTTCGCCGTGGTAGTATTGGCGCTTTGGGCACTAGAGCTGCCTTACTAACCGCTCTTGTTTGGGAGCTTTGTGGTGGAGATGGTGTTGTGTCAACTGGAACTGGGTTACTATCTGCTAGGGTTGGGGTTAGATTGGGTGAAGTTGGTTCTTTGTCCATCATAGTAGAGGTACAATCTGCGAGAGTCCGGGTTATGTGTGGTAGGGCTGGTTCTTGTGCGTGTACAATCAGGGTGCTATCTCCACCAAGAGGTAGCACTGTTTTATTTGAAGACCGTGTTTTTACTCCACTAGATACTGCCATCACTCACTCTAATTCGAATGGCTTATAAACAAGATATGTAGTTGAATGTACAAACCTTGTATGACAGACAGATGCAATAGATAGTGTGGAAAAAAAGAGGGCATGAAATAGTTCACATGTATATTGATTAACTAAAAAAGGATAGCATAACATAATTTCACATATATGATGTCTATCTAAACTCGATAGCATAACATGACATAATTCAAAGATATGATGACTAACTAAACATGATGGCAAGAGATAATTATATGATGTCTTTAGTAAACAGGTTCGCATGACATAATTCACATCCATGTTATCTAAGTAATCAGGATTGCATGATTTAATTCACATATGTGATTTATGTGCTAAGCATAGGGCATTCACATATATTATGTCTGAACTTAGAACATGGTGTTGAATATTGTGTATATGATGTCTAAACTATGCAATGCAAGACACCATATGCATGATAAGAGTAGTATAACCATGCCAAGTTAGAGCATACACCTCGGTGGGGGAATAGGACTGGTCATCTGTCTCTGAATCCATCTATGAGGAGCTATCGGGACCCAGTAAGAGATCTTCTTCGACAGGTAGCACTGTCTTCTCTGAAGACCTTCTTTTCACTACAGATTTTTCCATCACCCACTCAAATGGTTGATTCACAGGGGGGTAGTTGAATGTACAAACATTTTCAACAAATGGAAATGTAATGAAGAAAAGGATTGGCAAGATATCATTCAAATATATCATGCCTGGTTAAATAGGATGTCATTGCATATTTCACATATATTATGGCTAGCTAAAAGAGATGAGATTGCATAAGTCACATATATGATATAGAAACTAAACAGGTGGCATTACAGAACATGTCTAAACTAAGAAGATGACATATACAATGTCGAAAGTAGGCACTACAAGGCAATATATGCATGATATGACCAACGTCATCATGCCAAGTTGGAGAAAACACCTCGGAGGGTAAAGAGGAGTGGTCAGCTCCATCTGAATCCGCCGCAGAACAGATATGTTCCTCTGGATTACAATCTGGAGGGGGGAGGGTTTGCCATTGCACCCACCATGGAGCGATGTCTGCACGACATTGTATTGCCGCGCAAAACTCTTCTCCTTTTCTCTACATGTTCAGCATGACTGTGTACAATATCTGACATGCATACGAAAAAATATAGTGAGATTATGTAAGGAGAGCATGCAAAAATCTAGAGTGATGGGAACAACTAGTGGATAGATCCAAAAATAATGATAGTAGGCTGATGATAGCTTTAATTTAATAATAAGACAAATGATGATTGCTTGACTATTTTTTCCCATCCAAGATGAACAACATAGGCATACCCTAGGTGAACCAGATAACAGACAGAGATGCTATTCATCGCTACCTTGATATGTGCCCCACAATCATTTTAAAACTCAAGTTTGAACATTAAGTTGGACTTGACTTGGAGTCTAAGAGGTGAACAGGATGATAAAGTAGCAGGTAATATTAAGCAATGCATAACATAAGAAGAAACAAAAGAGTGCGACCTCTCTTCTGGACCCGTGTACTCCTTAGGTTCATTTGCTGAGTCAATGATGGTGATGCAGTTGCGGTGGGTGCTGGCGGCAGGGAAGGATATCTGAGGCGGCGAAAGACGGTCAGGAGTCGTGATGTCTGGTATGGTGGATGCTTCTGTCGATGGAGCAACTTAGGTGAGGTGGACGACATCGTGGCAGGAGCAATACAAACCACACAAAGTTTTCTTTGACACCTATCTGTAACCGAAATAATTCTGTAAGGGCTCCTTTGGCTTCCAGGATTCTAAAAACTCAGGGATACACTACAAAAAAAGACACATCCATGACATTTTGGGCCGAACGAAAAAATTTCTGTCATACTTATGACACTTCTATGACGATAATTGTGACAAAACCCGGTATCATCATAGATGTGGTGGGGTCCTACTTCTATGACAAAAAATCATGACAGAAAATGGGCTTTTTGTCCTGGGCGGGCCGGAGACGCAGCTGCATGACATTTTTGGGCCGTCCATGACGGAAAAGAGCATGGTAGAAGCGAGGGCGAGGAAAATATCGGGGTGTTCCCGGTTATGGTAGGTGGTCGGGGCCGAGCGATGCGTGTTTCTCTCATACACGCACGTGTGTGGGTGCGAGGCGTTGGGCTCTAACTGAACCCGAGCGAGGCGTTGGGCTCTAACTGAACCCGAGCGATTGCACTGCAGGCTACGCATTACTGAACCCGAGCGATCGATCGATGGCTGTTAACTGAACCCGATCGAGCGATTCCTTCGCTACTGCTGCTAACTGAAGCCGATCGATGCTGCCTCTAGATGAACAGTGAGAGTTGCGGGGGGGGGGGGGTTTGGATGAACAATGAGCGGTGAGGGTGGATGAATAGGACGCCGTGGCGTTGCCTCTGGATGAACAGGACCCCGATCGATCGAGCCGGTTGGGGCTGGACGAACAGGACCCCATGGAGGGCTGGATGAATAGGACGACCCCGTGGAGGGCTGGATGAATATGTAGATGGTGGAGGGGTGGATGAACAGTAGCCCGTGGAGGGGTGGTTGAACAGGAGCCCGTGGAGAGGGGTGGTTGAACAGTAGCCGGTGGAGTAGCGCACGGTGGAGGCTGGATGAATAGGAGCCCATGGATGAATAGTCACAGGTGGAGTCTGGAGGAGGTCGACGGTGGATGAACAGTAGCCCGTGGAGGCTGGAGGAGGTCGACAGTGGAGATGAACAATATCCCGTGGAGTCCCGTTTTGCGGTACGCCACACGCCTCCCGATGAATAGGACCCCCGTTTCGACCGTAGCGCTCCAACACAAGTCCGTTTCCTCTGTTTTGCGGTACGCCACACCCCTCTCGATCAACAGGACCCCCGTTTCGACCGTAGGACGTCCGTTTCCTCCGTTTTGTGGTGCTCCAGACCCCTCCCGATGAACAGGATCCCATTTCGAACATGGCCGGTCGAAGACAAGGCCGTTTCCTCCGTTCTGCAGTACGGCACGCCTCGTTTCCATCGGCTGTTCCTATCTGCACAAAAAGATAGAAAGTAAACATTTGCTGGTCAATAAGAATATACGAAACATATACAAAATGAACAGAAGCATATTAATTATGTTCATGGCAATCACGCAAGGACAGTAGAAATTTTAAAACGTCAGCAATGCTTCATATTACCAGAAGCATTACGATGAACAATGAGATTCCTCAAATATGGGATTACTTTAATGGTGGAATTGCTTGTTTACCAGACACAGTAAATCAACAACAGCTAAAGAGTTGGTTTAAGGGCATGGGACCGCGGGGACACCAGGACACTCAGCAGCATAAAGGAGCAACTTACTTATCATACTCGGGAAAACAGCAGGAGTGCCATTTGTAGCACAGTTTAATTGCATCTTATCACTGGAGGCATTAGATTAACAATAACACTGGTTAGACATGTCCCTAAGGTTACAGTGTGATCGCTTCATTTTACATGCTCACTAAAAGAGAACTAAAAAAATCTCCCCTGCCCGCACCAGATCGCTCCCCCCTCTCGCACGACTCCTCTATCTTCCCCATAGGGCCGCCCGCCCAACCGCCGCTCGCCCTCTCTCTCCTCCGGCCGCCCTCCCCTTCCGGCCTCCGCTGCCCTACTCCGGCCGCCCTCTCCCTCCGGCCTTCGAAGGTCGCCCGCTCCCCCTTCACCGGTCGTTTTTCTCCCTCTATCATGCGCGGCACTGGCGCATCTACTAGGGAGGTCACGAGAGGGGTGAGTTTGTTCGTTCCTTCTCTGTCTCACAGCAATATCATTGATCTTGCTCGCTCTAGCGCTAATTCTGATTTGGAAAAGTAGATCCTGATCAAACTTGGTATAGATTTGTTGTGCACGCATGGAATTGTTTGATGCTGCTTGAAGAGTTAATAAATCTTTCTAGAGGACCAAAGATTCAGTTCACCTTTCTAGGTATTTCAGTTTCAAGCTTGCATTATTTCTAGAGTCCCAAAGATTGAGTTCACCTTTCTAGGTATTTCAGTTTCAGGCTTGCATTATTTCTAGAGGCCCAAAGATTCAGTTCACCTTTCTAGGTATTTTAGTTTCAGGCTTGCATTATTTCTAGAGGCCCAAAGATTAAGTTCCTAGTCGGCGGCAAGCGGCCCTGCTACCCACGTCGCTGTCGACCTCAACTCGCAAGGGCCAGTGTCGGAGGGGTTCCCGGGGCTTGGGCTCTATAGAGCCTTCCTCCAGAGCGACGATGGTGAGCTCCTCCCTCGGTGTGTGAGGGGCTCCGGGCTCCCTCCCTATCGTGAATGACTTTCGTGATGAGTTAGCTCATGCTTTGTTTCATGGAGTGTTTTTTTGTGAAGCTTGATTGACGACTTGTATGTTTAAGTGGGATATCTCATTTGTATGGACAAAGTAAAAATTATCATGTTTTGCATGCTTGATTTGTAAAGATGGTTCGTTTATGTCAATTGTGAGTGGGAGGAGGCCATAGAAGAGCCGGCCACACCAAAGCCGGCAGGAAATAGGTTCCAAAGTAGTCAAATGATTGAGAAAGAGCATTTATTGTCAATCTAACCCTGCCATCCATACACCTCTTTGGTTTAGAGTTAGTTCAGGGTTAGAATGTAACTCTAACCTCTAACTGAGTTAGAGTTCTCCTCGTCTCGGTTCATTGCCATCATACTTTCCCCATTCCTGTGTTTTCAGTACTGCGAATCAAAGAGGCCCTTTTTTTGCGGGAAAAATCAAAGAGGCCCTTAGACTGGTTTAGGTCCGGTCATTTTTTATAAGCGTGTTATGTCCAAAATTTAATGAACGTGCTCCAGTTTCTATGAAAATAATCTGGTTTCATGTAGTAATTCATTCATTTATTTATTCTTCTACGGGGGGTTTGCATGTAATTCGTGAGGTCTGAAATGTAAAGTACCCCGGCATATGCTCCGAGTCGTGCATGCACTACGACCCAGATGCTCTATGTCCCACATGTCGGCGAATGGGAGAATGTGGAAATAGCCTAGGAGTACATATAGGAGGATAAATGCGTGAAAAAAAATATGTACTGTGAAGCGTAGCTGCGGTTTGAAAAGGAGACCTAGCTATAGGTCGCACACACCCAACTAGTGGTACTAGATATATGACTAATTTTTCCCTCAAAAAAAAAGAGGCAGAGTGCTCAGTACTCCTATTCTATCAACACGAGTCCCATCTGACAACAACGTTCGTGCTACAGCTAGCTCTCCTCCCTCGTTTCTCTCTTCTAATTCTAAACTTGGCCGATGCCCGGTGGGTTGGGTGGGTTTGCTCAACTACGGCCCCACCTCATAGTGAAAACATTACGACTGGAATAAAAATGCCATATACTCCCTTCGTTCCTAACTATAAGCCTTTTTAGATACTATTTCAAATGGAATACATCATGCAGATGTATGTAGACATAGTTTAGAGTGTAGATTCCCTCATTTTGCTCCGTATGTAGTAGTCACTTGCTGCAATCTTTAGAAAGACTTATGTTTGGGAACGGAGGGAGTACTATAGTAATAAAACATTAAGGCCACAAGGCGATGCAGTGCTGGTTACAGGAGGCAAGAATAAGAGATGCATCAATCGACGATGTTCTCCTCCTCGACTCAGGGCGCCAGCCCACCGAACGGCGCCTAAGTAGCAGCGGCTTTCATGGCCAGGTCGACGTGCTTCTGAACAATGGCGTCCAAAGATTCCAGCCGCTGGAAGAAGGCCAACGTCTTTCTATCCCCGCTTGCCTTGTAGTGGCCTATGTAGACGATTTCCTTGTAGACGTGGATGTGCAGGTCGACGGTTTCTTGCATGGTAAGGCGCTGCACGGCGAGCGCGGCCTTGAGGTGCACATTCCTCATCGCGACCTCCGACACCTGCAGGGCCACCAGGGCTTGAAAGAGTTCGTCACCATGGAGGCCGATGAGGATGATAGGCAATGAGGAGCCTGGGCGCGCGGGCTCGAGCAGTACGGCAAGGTCGTCCGCATGCTTATTGACGGCGGTGAACTTGCGGATGGAGTTGACCATCATGTCGTCCATGCAAGAGGCGAAGCTGGCCTCGGCGAGGGCTACGATGCCGGCGGTCGCCAGCACCGTATGGAAACGCTGCGCGGTGTGGGGCCGCAGGCCGGCGCCTTGGAAGATTTGGCATAGCCGACTGCTACTTGCGTCCATCGCCTCCATAGGTGCTTGTGGCTTCTGGTCACTTGGTCTTGGATTGGAGTGAGCAGTGTTGCGCAGAGACTTGGGAGTAGATGGATTGGAGTGGTGGCGCGCCTTTAGACTAGCCACAGTGGGAGTAACTTTGGTAGTAACAATGAGTCCAACTCAACAAATTTGCTTATGTGGCACTGAGTTAATGAGGAGAGATGTAGTACTAGTAACTTAGCTAGTTACTGTAACATCACATGTCCCAATGCAATATGAGTCTATAACCTAATAAATGAAGCTTTGCATGTTACTACACTTATGTTACTACCCAATATTGAGGTAGTAACATAGTCTAGGGATATGTGTATGTTACTAGTGTATGTTACTCTCCATTGTGGCTGGTCTTATATGAGAGTCCAAACTCTGTTGCATTCATCGTGCTGGCTCTATTCTGCTTCTCCAATTAATTCCCTCTGCATGTAATTGAGGATCATCATTGACCGTTCAACATCTCGGGAACTGCTACCCTCTCCCTCCTTGGCATTCAAGCACCTATGGAGGCGACTGCCACTCGCGTCTATCGCGTGTCAGGAGACGTTCCCATCGACGACGAGGTGCCAATGGTGACTTCGTAAATTTCAAGATGATAGTGCCATGCATGTGTGCGTTCATAGAGGTGAGTGTATGCGCGTGTATATGAGCGCTTGCGTCTGTACTGTGTCAAAAAAACGTAAACGCGTGTCAAAAAGAGACTAGTTAGTATACTCAATATTGTGCACGTCGGAGAGGAAAATGATAGAACTACGTATTTATTTACGGTGCAGATTCACTCATTTTGCTCCATATGTACTCCGTCTCGGTGTATTCTAGTCACTTGTTATAATCTCTAGAAAGGCAAATACTCCTTTCTGGTTTACAGGGCTATACTAGCAAGTAGTTGTACATACTAGTACAATAGTGGGCTCACATAGCAATTTTGTCTCATGCAAGATCCTGGTTATATGCGTGCTCCAATATTCGCAACTGCCACGTTCGAGTTGCGCTTGGCTCTTCGCCTCTTCGAGAAGACGAACAATGATGTTACTACTACTGCTTCTACAGTGTCGAATCCACTGCGGCATGTCCGTCCACGGCGAGCGGGAGGGATAGCTTGTTGTAGAAGTACTACTATAAGCAAAAGCATGTCCTCGTTTGCGAGCAACCGCGCGCATGGGCAAGGGAGAAGGCGTGTAGTAGTAAAATCAAGCTTCTCCTTGTTTTACGAGTTAACGCGACACATCATAGCACTGGCCCCACATGCTTGCCTCTAAACTTGGCTGAAAGACCCACAGTGTACAATATATTTGCTGCAACCTCTAACATTTACCCACCACAAACTAAAATATATATTCCTGTCTTGACCAGATGAGCATGCAAACTACAATCACCAGGGTGACAGGTAGGGCCAGAAGACTATTTTTTTTAAAAAAAACTTCGAGACAGCCACATAGCATGGAGCCGACTCCAACGATTTTAAGCTTAGAGGCACGGTACACGCTATCCTAGACTACTCTACACATGAAACTGCCACACGAGTGTCCGGGCTGCGCTTGGCTCTTCGCCTCTTCGGGAAGTCGAACAATCATAGAGTACTACTGCACTGGAGGAGTACTACAATATGCTTCTGGCCATCGGACACCGATTGAACTACTGTATGTCCACCGCGTGTGGGAGGGAGAGCGTGTAGCGAAAGCTTCTCCTAGTCTTGCCAGCCACCATGCTCATGGGCGAGGGAGGGATGCTCCTGCCTTTGCGTGTATGATAGGTGGGCCCGACAGGTGGGTGGCCAACCTGTCATACAGCCAAAGGCAGGTGCAGTTAAGTCTGCGAGGGAGAGGATAATCAAACTTCTCGTTGATGTATGAGTTGACACGACACATCAAAGCACTACACTCGATATATTTCAATAATTTGCGTTTACCGATGCATTAATTACAACGCATGCATGCATGCCATGACTCTCCTTTTGATACTTGCATGTGTTGATTTAATGCACCTTGAAGTAGTATAAAATATGTGACGGTAAAGCTTTGTAATGCCCCAGCCCAAGCGAGAGATGGTTGTGCACGAGGAGGGCGAGATCATGCAGACGGAACAGGACCCGACGATGGAGCTCTCTAAGGTGTCGATGGACCTCACCGTGCTCCACTGCCCCTTGTGCCTCTGTCCCTTGACACCTCTAGTGTATGAGGTTCGAATACACCTCATCCGTTCGGCTGATTGAGCAAGGTGCAGGTTTCTTGATTGATGTGTTGTTCGATTGATTTCTGCAGTGCAAGGGAGGGCACCAGGCCTGCACGGACTGCCGCGTCCAGCGCCCCGAGAACTAGCGGCAGTGCTAGAAGTGTGAGCGCGGCGGTGGCTTCGACATGTGGAACACGGTGGTGGACGCCGTCCTTTCGTCGGTGAGGGTGGAGTGCCCGCACGAAGGTTGTGGTCTCTACGTCACTTACCACAAGCTAGCCGATCACCAGAGCGTGTGTCCTCTCGCTCCCTGCAAATGCCCTGTGCCCATATGCGGCTACGAAGGCCCGCCGCCGACGCTCTACCACCACATCACCAGCGCGCATTCCATGCCCATGCACAGGATCCACTACGGCAAGGTGCTCCAGCTGCAAGTGCCACTGTCGGAGCCACGACTCTTGCTGTTCGCGGAGGAGGACGGCCACGCGTTTTTCTTGGTCGGCGGCGTGCTTGACATCGGCGCACCTATCGCCGTGTCGGTCATCTGCATCAGAGTGGGGACGTCTCCACTGCCGCACTACGTGGCCAAGCTATGGGCGAACGGCCCGCCGGGGGAGCCCAAAGGCACGACCGACGCCGTCAAGGTGGAAATGGAGGTCACGAGCAGCAAGGATCCCGGTGACGTTGCCGTGCAGGAGTTGACCTTGTTCATAGTTCCGCCCAAGCTGCTGGCCGGGGCTAATCTGGTGTCCCTCCACATTCAGATTGACAAGCTCACATCCTAAATGTTTCTACAGTGCCTTCTGTTTATCTAGTAATATTCTAATATAGGGATTACCTTGGTCTACTTTAGCTTAAGAAATTGTGGGTTTTGGTGGCGATGTAGCAATTACTTCGACATCAGATCAGTAATTTCCAATAGTCGAACGGATATTTTGTGTGTGTTGGATATAAAGTTCCTTTGGGTAAGAAGTACTACTACTTGTCATCAAAATGGATGAAAGGAGATGTATGTAGACGTATTTTAGTTCTAGATACGTCCCTTTTTATCCATTTTGATGACAAGCACTTCTGCCGTTCCACAATA
The DNA here is from genome assembly GCF_018294505.1 of Triticum aestivum. Taxonomy (NCBI): domain Eukaryota; kingdom Viridiplantae; phylum Streptophyta; class Magnoliopsida; order Poales; family Poaceae; genus Triticum; species Triticum aestivum. The sequence goes on from NC_057795.1 coordinate 335,314,009, forward strand.
CATGCCTTCCATTTGTCAAAATATAGATGTATCTAGACATGTTTTAGTATATAGGTACATCCATGATAGAGCCAATCGGATGGTTGAGAACACTACAATTCGTAGCTATAGATGCGTGTGTGACTCCCAGATGCAGAGGCTGGGGGTCATCATCCTCCTTTTCGAGAAAAAACAGACGCGTGTGTGAGAGGACGAGTGCGTGCGTGCACCTCTTCTCTTCTTGTATAACGTACTAAACTCAAAGTACAAGTTTTTGTGGGTGGCACGATGGTGCATGCGAGAAGTCCCGAGAGATAGGTTTAATGCGTCTGAAAAAAAGACTAGCCTATAGCTCGCCACGCGGCTATTCCTGTTGAATGCCCCATTAACCGTAAGATATGTATACGACGGTGCCAGTTATTGCACGTACACATCAGTAGAAAAAGAACTACCATGGCATATGCTACACCACGACCGAGAACACGTGCCCACGTAACGCCATCCGGGAATACTGCCGCACTTTAAAACTAGAACTGTCAATAAATTTTGAGCTTGCGTCTCGTCACATTCCAAATTACTCCATGCTATATAGAATTGCAAACATGTTCACACCGATCACAACCTAAACGGTTTCCCACTTAGGAGTGTATTAGTACCATGCTATATTGAATTGCAAACCTGTTCACACCGATCACAACCTAAACGGTTTCCCACTTAGGAGCATATTAGTACTCGGTTATAAATACTAGTATGCCAAGATGACTGCACATTCCTCCTCAACTCCTCATCCACAAAAACAAACAAGTCATTCAGCATCCTTCCCTTGCGTCTGCCATGGCCAGCGTGAGTTTTGGGTCGAGCAATTGCTACCAGGGAGAGGCGAGCATGGAAGCGAAAGCATGAGAGATGTCCCGCCTCACTGTGAAAGCAGCCGACATGTCCCGCCCCGCGGAAGTAGCAGCACAGAGGTCCTGCCGCGCCACTGAAGCAGCACAGAGGTCCCACCGCGCCGTCGATGCAGCAGACTGGTCCGACCGCGCCGCAGAAGCAGCAGAGATGTTCCTCCGTGCTGCGACTGTAGCAGAGATGTCCCGCCGCGCCGTGGCGGCCTGGGAAATTTTCTCGCGGGCAGGCGATGACTCTTACAGGCGCATGCATGCGATCGTCCATAGCCAGATGGATCAGATCTCCGGCTGGGCGAGGTTGCAGGACAACATGAAAGCCTCATCTGAACAGGCTACCAGTGTCATCCAGCAACTAAGGGAGGGCAATGAGAGGCTCCGGGCCGAGCGCGACCTGCTGAGGGCGAAGATCGTCCGAAGTGCAGACCAGCAGGACGAGACCAGTGCCTTGTTGAAGAGGACCGACGTCATCGTCAAGAAACTTATGGACGATAATGACATGCTCCGCATCGAGCGCCAAAGGCTGGTGGACTAATCCATGGATGTTCTCAAGAAGCGTCTTGAGGACACGAAAGAGCTCATCGCCGCTTGCCGCGGAGACTAGTTCCCGTGGCCTGCAGCAACGCATCAAGAAAGTAGAGATCAGCGAGCCAAATCCTTGTCTTCCTTCTTCTTTTGCCCTTGTGTATTTCGGACGTAGCCGCATGTGGCTTTTTTAATTATCTTTCTAATTATGTAAGACAATTAATCGTCCTTATATATTTATCAGTCTTGCTATAAGTCGCAGTAGATGCTATATAGCTCCGTCGGATCTTACATCAAGATCCGTGCTTTCAGATTTTCTTTTTTTTCTCTTAAGTCTCAGTCGAGTGAGGCATAGCCACGCCACTAAATAGAGGCTCGGGCGCCATTAATGGTGACCTTGGGAGAGAGGTGGACGGCAGATGGAGGTCAAAGGGCTCTCCTCCCGATAAGCACGCGTAGGGGTCTGATCGCACGCCTCTCGTACTCAAATAGTTACCCTGCACGGCGCCTCCTAGCTAATAAAAATGGGGACGCGTGGCGGAACGTAAATGGTAGTAAATAGAACGCCCACGGTTTCAATAATACTTGTGTTTCCGATTGTAACGTGACAACACTTGTTCCAAAATGACTTTGTTGATTGTTAATGTGTGCGCCTTTGCAAATCGGACTGCAAAATTACCACAACATGTTGGTGCCATGTCATGGCACCAAGCCAAGTTTCATTATTTTCATGCGTGTTTTGGATTTATAGGAATTAAAAAACTAAGTTTCTCAATGTTTCCAGCCCAGCCACGACGCCCAAAATATTGAATTTCATTCCCATTTCTTGCATGGAACCTAGCAATTTACCCGATGACACGCATGTGATTTTTCAACCAACTTTGGTGCACTGGAACATGTGCTTGTATTTCAAATTTGAATTATGCACACAAAGGTGACATGTTCCCTCTCAGAACCACGAGCCTTCTTGAGAGAAGCTCCGATTTGCAAGAAGATTACACCAAAATTCGTTCCTATTCGGCCAATTTTTTACCACGGCATGGTACTACCATGACATGACACCATGCCAAGTTTCATGATTTTAAAACCTAGTTTCTCAATGTTCTCAACCGAGCCACAATGCCCAGATGTTTGAATTTTATTCTCATTTTTTGCATGGGACCTAGAAATTCACCCGAGGACACAGATGTGATTTTTCGACCAACTTTGGTGCACGAGGGCATGTGCTTGTAATTCAAATTTGAATTATGCACATTAAATAACCAAAAACTCAATTAATGTGTAAAAAAGGCCAAACGAACCCAGAATAATTCCAAAATTTAATAGGGCACTCATGTAGTTCTATGTTGCCTTTGTAAATAAACTCAAGGGGGACATTGTATATCGTTTCGCACTCAAAGGTGGCATGTTCGCTCTCAGAACCACGAGCCTTCTTGAGAGAAGCTTCGGTTTGCAAGAATCTTATACCAAAATCTATTCCTATTCGGCCAAGTTTTTTACCACAGCATGGTAGTACCATGACATGTCACCATGCCAAGTTTCATGATTTTCAGACCTGCTTTGGATTTACAACAATTCTAAAACCAAGTTTTTCAATGTTCTCGGCCGAGCCACGATGCCCAGATGTTTGAATTTAGTCTCATTTCTTGCATGGGACCTTGAAATTCACCCGAGGACACAGATGTGATTTTTCAACCAACTTTGGTGCACGACAGCATGTGCTTGTAGTTCAAATTTGACTTATGCACATTAAATGACCAGAAACTCAATTAATGTATAAAAACGACAAACGAACCCGGAATAATTCCAAAATTTAACAGGGCACTCATGTAGTTCTATGTTGCCTTTGTTAAGAAACTCAAGGGGGGGGGGGCAGTGTATATCGTTTCACACTCAAAGGTGGCACGTTCCCTCTTAGAACCACGAGCTTCCAAATTGGCCCAATTTTTTACCACAACATGTTAGTGCCATGACATGACACCATGCCAAGTTTCATAATTTCCAGGCGAGTTTTGGATATACATGAATTTAAAATCTAAGTTTCTCGATGTTCTCGGCCGAGTCACGACGCCCAGATGTTTGAATTTCATTCTCATTTCTTCCATGGGACCTAGAAATTCAACCAAGGACACACATGTGATTTTTCAACCAACTTTGGTGCACTGGAGCATGTGCACGCAGTTCATATTTAGATTATGCACATTAAAAGTCCAGAAACTCAATTGATGTATAAAAAGTCCAAACGAACCCGAAATAATTCCAAAATTTAACAGGGCACTCATATAGTTCTATGTTGCCTCTGTAAAGAAAATCAGGGGGAGGCAGCGTATATCGTTTCACACACAAAGGTGACACGTTCCCTCTCGGAACCACGAGGCTTGTTGAGAGAGTCTCCGGTTTTGCAAGAAGCTTATACCAAAACTTGTCCCAATTCAGCAAAAAATTATACATATGAAAACAGGGTTTAGATTATCCCGAACATCTCGCTACCTAGACCAATAATGTAATATGATTTGAATTCAACATAAAATGGATACAAATATTTGAATTGGAGAGCGTATGGTACATGTAGTTCATAGTGAAATATGATTACTGCTATATGCATGTTTTTTTGTTATCAAGATAATATTTAAATTATTGTATAACTTGACAACAATCGCATTCAAATAAGGAAAATTGATTCAAATTTAGTCCATATGGTAGACGGCAATATATATGTTCACATGGTGGAGTAAAATGTTCATATATGATGGAAGATCAAAATGTATGACTACATCAATTGTAAACCGCAAGGTCACCTAATGATATATTCGAATTCAACATAATGTGGATTCAGAAATTGAAATTCGATATCCTGGCATTTGTAATCATATAAAAAAGGACATTACTCTTTCTTTTGGTGGGAATTGATTTGTTTTTTGTTGTTGTTGAGGGAAGTGCGAACCGATTTGGTACTGTGCAGGGTAATCTTGTTCTCCCGATTTTTTCTACATTTTTCTTGTAGTTTTATCAATGGCATCTATAGCAATATGGTAAAAGGGGACATGACTCTCTCGTGTCTTGTATGAATTGTTTTTTTACACGTTAAGTTTGTTCTGCCGAACAAGGAATCCGCACCTTGTTATCCTGAAATTTTCAAGCTCGAGTATCTTTTGTCTCACCTAAGGTTTGAAACTCCCGCCTCTTCAACCCGCGCCGCGCCTTGTTATCCTGAAATTTCGACGCGCGAGAAAACTCCCTCCTCATCTGAAATCAGTCCCGCAGCCCAGACACGCGAAATCCCCCTTCTACCCCTCAGTCGGAAATGAAGCTCCACGTCGCCGTGTCAAAACCGGTGGGGGTACGCTTGTAACTTACCCTACATTTCAGACAAGTGCGTCCCTAAGCTTGGCTCCCCCTCCCCCTTCGCCCCCCATTCGTACATCGAGGCCGCCAAAACCCGCGAAACCCCACGCTCCTCCGTCGGCCTCCCGACCGCCGCCCATCCGGAGACTCTTCCCCGACTACGTCATCCACCGCAACAGCTCGCCGTCCCTCATCCATCGCACCAGATGAGGATCCTCGTCGATCTCGTCATCCCACCGGATCAGCCGCCCCGTCCTCCACCTCCAGGGAGCTGCCCCGACGTCTATCGCGCCACCTCAATCCCCACAGCACCGTCTTGACCTGCCCCACCGGAACCGCAACACCCTCATTAATTCCTCCGATGAAGCCGAGGCCAACTCGGCGCCGCCAAGGAGGTTCTGCACTCATCGCTGTATTTTATCTTTTATTCGATCTCAAGGGGCTGCCGGTGCTCGATACCGAGCAGACATGGCGGGTCTCCATCGACGGCGCCATCGCCGGCCACATCATCCATGGCGTCTCTCCCCCATGTTGTTGCTTCCTCGGCGGCGACTTCCACAACGGGACTAGCTGTAGCTGCTCCGGCTCTCGCTCGCGCTGCGTCTCTGTTCTTGCTGTCGGTCACCCTGCTGCACTGTTCTTGCTTTCGTTCGTGCTGTGTCTCTGTTCTTGCTGTCGGTCACCCTGCTGCACTGTTCTTGCTTTCATTCGTGCTACTGCTCTGCTCTTGCTCTCGCTTGCGCTGCTGCTGCATGACCTTCGGCAGCTACAGAAATTGCTGCTTTAGCACTCGCTCGCGGTGCTACTGCGCGACTTGCTCTCTACTAGTGTGTTCCCTACTCGAGCGTCTGCTGATTTAGATCACTGCTTCTCTGCTACTAGTGCTCGAACGCCCTAAACATCTATTATAATGCTCTGCTACTAGTTCAATCAGTTTCGACAGTAAAATTCAGTTTCGACAGTAAAATTCAATTTCGACCGTAAAGTTCATTTTCTTCAGTTAAGTTCAGAGTGAACAGTACTTAACATCTGTTGGAGGGGCCATGGCACGACTGATGCATTTTACATATAGCACTCTTTGGTGATGTATTTTACATCATCTATTGCAGATGATATTAGGGTCCCACTTCAGATTAACGTTGTCTGTCTTGTCCTGCTTCAGCCTCGCCACCGTACACCTCACCGAAGCTGCTCCAACAACGGAACCGTCCATCATAGCAGAGCAGTACCCTCGGCGCCGTTTCCAGAGGCCTCAGATCTTCTTCCCCGCCTCCGACAGTCACACCAGCATCACCATCCTCCACGTCCAACCCAATGATGCTGAGGTCCACAAGGCTATGCCAAATAGGTTGTACACTCGTCACATCACTTTGTTACTCTGCATTCATGTCGGTCCCTCAGGGATCCTTTGCTATGGAACTACTATTCGTGCATTTGGTTAGAAGGAGTGGAGCAAAGCAAAACTAGAGGATTTTTTTCCTTTGGTGTCTCTTTCAAAGAAAAAACGTAGGAATTTTATTCACTTGGACGTCCTTTTCAAATTAATATGCATGAAGAACAGAACTAATTGCATTACTGGCATAATAAGATTCTTAGTTTTTCATTTTCACGTGGTTTGACTTTAATTTGACCATGTTTCTCCTTTCATGTGTTCTTCCAATTCATGTGAACCAAACACCCAGGTTGACTGAAATCCTATGTTTCCAAATGCTCTGCTTTGCACGTGCATTCCTATCCTATTCCTGTGTTTTTCCTGTCCCTACGTTTATAGAATCCTCCAATTCTAAGGAGCCCTTACAAATTTACTTCATTTTCAGATAGGCGTCAAAGAAAACTCTGTGTGTTATGTCCTGCTCCTGCCGTGCCGTCATCCACCCCACCCGAGGTGCACCATCGACAGAAGTGTTCACTGCAGAAGAGATCCCCCCTACAGACTTTCTTTCGCCGCCTCATATCATCTTCCCTGTTGCCGGCAGCCATGCCAACTGCATTACCATCATCGACTGAGCAGATGAACCTGAGGACTACATAGTTCCGGAAGAGAGGTCGCAGTCTTTCTTGTTTGCTTACGTTATACATCGGTTATTATTACCTACTACTTTGTCATTCAAACTTGAGTTTTGAAATGCCCATGGGTCTCATATCAAGCCAGCAACGAATAGTATCTGTCTACTATGTGGTTCATCTGGGGTCTTCTATGTGGTTCATGTTGGGTGGGCAACAAACAATAGATGATCCATTGTCTATCTTTTTAAACTAAAGCTATAATCTACCTGCTATCATTAGTTTTGGATCCATCCACTTGTTTGCTACCATCAGTCTTGATTTTTTGCATGCACCCCTTAGGCCTTACAAAATCTAACTATTTTTTATTATGCATGTCAGATATTGTACATAATCGTACTAAACATGTAGAGAAAAGGAGAAGACCGTTGCGTGGGAATATAATGTCATGCAGACGCCGCTCCATGGTGGGCGAAGTGGCCCCCCTCCTGCATTTCCAGATTGTATTCTAGAGGAAGATAACTGTTCAGATGGGGATTCAGAAGGAGCCGACCTCGCTTGTTTACCACCTGAGGTGTTTTCTCTAACCTGGCACACTGATGTTGGTCATATCATGCATATGGCGCCTCGCATTGCTTACATTATACATCTTATATGTCATCAGCTTAGTTTAGATTTGCTTTGTGTGAATGCCACCTGTTTGGTTTCTATATCATACTGCCACCATTCCTAAATATTTGTCTTTCTAGAGATTTCAACAAGTGACTACATACGGAACAAAATGAGTGAATCTACACTCTAAAATATGTCTATATACATCCGTATGTGGTAGTCCATTTGAAATCTCTAAAAAGAAAAATATTTAGGAACGGGGGGAGTATATAGGAATTATGCAATGCCATCTTCATTAGCCAGGCATCATATACGTGAGTCATGCAATGCCATCCTGTTTAGCCAGTCATCGTATATGTGAATTGTATCGTGCCATATTTTTTCCATAATGTATTCCATTTGTCAACAATGTTTATACTACTCTTCCTATGCATCAGCCATTTGAGTCGGTCATGGGAAAATCTGGAGTGAAAACAAGGTCTTCTGAGCAGTCAGTGCTACCTGTCGATGTAGATTTCTTGCTGGTTACAGATAGCTCCTCAGAGGAGGATTTAGAGACAGATGACCAGTCGTATCCCCCCCGAGGTGCATGCTCTAACTTGGCTGGGTTATATTGCTCATATCATGCATATGGTGTCTTGCATTGCCATGCCATTTGCTTAGATTAGACATGCTTTGTGTGAATGCCTCCTATTTTCTTTCTATATCAGATATGTGAATTATGCAATGCCATGTTTTTCAGCCAGTTATCATATATGTGAATTATGCACCGCCATGTAGACAGGCATCATATATGTGAATTATCTCATGCCATCTTTTTTTTCATTACGTATTCCATTTGTCGACAATCTGTGTATATTGAACTACTCTTCATGTGTATCAGCCATTTGAGCCGGTCATGGAAAAATCTGGTGTGAAAACAAGGTCTTCAGAGTAGCCAATGGTACGTGTTGAAGCATATATCTCGATGGTTACAGGGAGCTCCTCAAAGGAGGATTCAGAGATAGATGACCATCCTATATCCCACCTGAGGTGTATGCTCTAAGTTGCAATGTTTATATTTCTCATATGATGCATATGGTGTCTTGCATTGCTTTGTTTAGACATCATATGCACAATATTGAATTCCATCTGCTTAGTTTAGACATCATACATGCGAGTGCCAGCTGCTTAGTATATGAATCAATTATGTCAATTATATCATGCCATCATGTATACTTAGACAACATGTATGTGAATTATTTCATCCCAACCTATTTTAGAAAGACATCATATAGTTTTGTCATGTCATCCTGTTTAGGTACTCATCATATGTTGAATTATGCCATTATATCCTATTAAGTTATCCATCATATATCTAAAACTGTATCATGCTATCCTGTTTAGTTAGGCATCATATATGTGAAATTGTGTCATGCTGTCCTGTTTGGTTAGACAACATATATGTGAATTACCACATCTATCTATCATACAATGTCTGTACGTTCAATTTCGTTTCTTGTTTATCAGCCATTTGAATTGGAGGGGTGATGGCAGTATCTAAGGGAGCAAAAACCCTTTCTTCACAAAGACAATGCTACCCGTCGATGCAGATAGAACCATGGTTGTACTGGCCCACAAACTAGCCCCACCACACATAATCGAGACTCTTCCAGATTGCACACTTACACCGTTGGGCAGAGAACCAGCTACAACCCATCTAACCGCAACCCCAGCGGATAGTAACCCACTTCTAGTTGACAAAGCACCATGTCCACCATAGAGTACCCCCACACGAGCAGTTTGTAAAGCTACTGCAGTGCCCAAAGCACGAAGACCACCACAGCTAACCCAAACTCCACGTTTAAAGCATAAGAGCAACTGTTCTCAGGTCAGGTTCCGTAGCAGTGGTCCATACTCCTTTGCTGTTGCATCACTGTATTTACTCATACCAACTACTTTTGAATTTGAAGGATCCAATTGAAACTCCAATGACGCAACAGGTATGTCTTAAACATATTTCTTTAACTGGATTGTTGTTCTAACTTCTTGCTCTATGTTGATTTCAGTTTAAGTTGTATAAACAGTTATGTTCTCATGTGATGCACATTACAAGTGCTGCCAATGTTGTGTAGTTTCTCACACTTATATTCTGTCTATGCTGTTGTGTCTTAAAAATATATGAGTTGAACTATGTCTCTATCTTGATTAGGCAACATAAACTAGAATTATATGGACAATACAGTGACCATAGTACATAGATATATGTTTGTTTCATGTTGTTATCCTGTCCACCTTACTACTGAACCGGTTTACCAAAATGAGTTTCGTATACTACAAGCTTGTGATGTGTCTGCTTGTTTCTCTTGTAGTATGCAAACAGAATATTGGAGAAGAGCACCCCACTATGCAATGGTAGAGAAAGTAATGCAGATAAGGTTCAAGATAGTGAGACAACCCTGTTGGTCTCCAAGAAAGGTGATAAAAACGATCTTGTAGACAATGAGAAAACCCCACTATCCTGCGTTGATGTAGTGTTTGAGTTACTGGCCAGTACCGCTGGCACAAGCTCTTCAAACTCGCTGCCTGAATCACTTCGGCTTCTTTAGTCTCAGCTACAAGCTGAAAGGCATCAGTCAGCTGTGCTACGGCAAGAAGTCGAAGGACTGAGGAAGTCCCTGCAGAATTCAGATGTGTACTTTCTTGTGCAACATCAAGCGCTGGAGGATTTAAGCGCCAAACAAGAGAAAGTTAATAAGCCTGCTAAGCATCCTGCCAACATTATGGGTACCCAGGGTATTGTTTCTTGAGCTCTTCTGAAGTGGTTTCAATTCTGGACTTCTTTTGCTGCGGCGTTTATATGCTGCTTTGTTCCCTATATTTGCACTGGTGGCGAACTTTGATGCCCAGTGGATGTAATATGTGTAATAGACGTGATAGCCTAGCATAAGTTGCTTGCTTATTAATTTCCTTGTTGTCTTGTTTATTTGTTTGCTTGTAGTCAGTGCAATTCTTTTTCCGCGGTTTGCTAGTGTCCGCAATAACCTATTTTTTAAAAGTAGGCCACAATAACCATGGGCTACATATTTACTGTAGTGACACTGGACCTCCTACGTGCCGTAGAAACAATGGGCCTTCTACGGGCCATAGAAACAATGGGCCTTCTACGGGTCGTATCATCAATGGGCCTTATATGGGCCGGACGATCTATCGGCCAAACATGGGCCAATAACAGACCGCATTATGGCCGTAAACGGGCTAGAGTTGGAATCGTCCATTCATGGGCCGACCATAACGGGCCGTCGTTAATAGGACGCATTTGATGACGCTATGAAAACGGCCCAACGTATTAACGGGCCACAAACGTGCCGACTGTAACAACGGGCTGAATTTGGCCCACAAGCAGAAAATGACAGTATTGGGTCGTAAGTAACCGAATGCTGGAAATGACCCCAAAAATAAATGGGCCCTGAGAAGGCCGAAAGATAACATGGGCTGGAAATGGCCCAATGGAATAATGGGCCGTTGATGGGTATAAAGTGACACACTGTTCATTACGGGCCAGTTTCAGCATGGGCCATTAATGGGCCAAGAGTTACAAAGGGCCTCATATGGGCCAAAAGACGTCATGGGCCATACATGGGCTGGAAGTTAAAACGGGCTGGAATCATATTGGACGGCCTAGATGACGCTACCGGGCCTAATTCGGATATGCCGTAATGGGCCCTGTGTTTGTGGGTTGTAAATGGGTTATATGCGAACATGCCGTTAACAGGCTTTCCGTGGGCCGACCCACCACCTTTTGACCAAGTCAAATGGGCCGACCTTTTCACAGGAATGGGCCTCTGTTGGGCCATGCCACGTGTCGAAGTATCATAGGCGCCTTCGGTCCAATGAGTGGATGACATCTGTCCCAACGGTGAGATGACACGTGTTTACTCCAGCCAATGATTATTTTACACATGGAAAATCCCCATTGGTCGGGGCTGTTAACGGGCTATCAGATCCAAAACCGGACCCGATAGCTTAATGGCGTTCCGCTACGGTGGATGCCACATGTCGGTCACCCTTGACGAAAGCACTTCTATGACGCGGGAATTATCTTCATGGAAGTGGCCACTTCCGTGATGATAATTTTGGTAATGTCATGGAACACTTCTATGACAGCACATGTATGACTATCTTGATTCTGTCATAAAATCGTCATGGATGTACATGCATGACAGAAAACATGACCTACTGTGACAAACACGTATCATCACGGAAGTGTATTTTTTTGTAGTGATAGGAAAAACACTGGAATAGGGTAGGAATGCATGTGGCAAACAGAACATTTGTAAACACAAGATTTCTGTCAACTTGGGTGTTTGGTTCTCAGGAATAGGGAGAGCAGAGGAATGCAAAGAAACATGGCCAAATTAAAGTGAAACCATATGAAAGTGTGTATACTACTTCTTGAGCTTGCGTTGTTATTTCCCTTGAAGAGGAAAGGGTGATGCAGCAAAGTAGAGATAAGTATTTCCCTCAGTTAAGAACCAAGGTATAAATCCAGTAGGAGGAACAAGTAAGTCTCCAATAGATGCACCTGCACAAACTAACAAACACTTGCACACAACGCGAAAAAGGGGTTGCCAATCCCTTCACGGTCACTTGCAAGAGTTAGATCTAATAGAGATAGATATAAAAGATAAATAAAAGGCAAAATAAAGTAAAGGTAAATAAATTGCAGCAAGGTATTTTTGGGTTTTTGGTTTTATAGATCTGAAATATATGATGGAAAATAGACCCCGGGGCCATAGGGTTCACTAGAGGATTCTCTCTTGTAAGAAAACATACGGTGGGTGAATAAATTACTGTTGAGCAATTGATAGAAAAGCGCATAATTACGACGATATCTAAGGCAATGATCATGAATATAGGCATCACATCCATGGCAAGTAGACCAACTCCTGCCTGCATCTACTAATATTACTCCACATATCAACTGACTCCTGCCTGCATCTAGAGTATTAAGTTCAAAAGAATAGAGTAACACATTAAGAAAGATGACATGATGTAGAGGGATAAACTCAAGCAATATGATATAAACTCCATCTTTTTATCCTTAATGGCAACAATACAATGCAATACAATACGTTCCTCGCTACCCCTGCTGTCATTGGGTGAGGACACCACAAGATTGAACCCATCGCAAAGCACCTCTCCCATGGCAAGTTAGATCAATCTAGTTGGCAAAACCAAATCAATTGAGTCGAAAAAGAGAGAAGAAGCCATCTAGCTACTGCCTACAGACCTGTATGTCTACAATGAACTACTCACGCATCATCGGAGGTGCACCAATGAGGATGATGAACCCCTTCATGATGGTGTCTAGATTGGATCTGGTGGTTCTGGAACTTGCGGCGGTTGGAATTGTGTTTCGTCGACTCCCCTAGGGTTTTTGGATTTTGAGGGTATTTAGAGAGCAAAGAGGCGGTGCGGGAGGTGGCCAAGGTGGGCACGAGGTGGATTGTGCTCCCCTCAGAGCCCCCCTATGGTACTTCTTTGGCCCAACAGGTGTCTTCTGGTCCAGAAAAATTCTCCAAAAAGTTTAGCTGCGTTTGGACTCCATTTGGTACTGATATTATTTGAAGTAAAAAAGCAAACAAAAAACAGCAGCTGACACTGGGCACTATGTCAATAGGTTAGTCCCAAAAAATGATACAAAGTTGCTATAAAATGGTTGTAAAACATCCAAGAATTATAATATAAAAGCATAGAATAATAAAAAATTATAGATACGTTGGAGACGTATCATCATCCCCAAGCTTAATTCCTGCTCGTCCTCGAGTAGGTAAATGATAAAAACAGAATTCTTGATGTGGAATGCTGCCTATCATGTTCATCACATTCTTTTCTTTTGTAGCATGGACATTTGGATTTTTATATGGTTCAAAGCAATAGTCTTGTTTTGACATGAAGATTTCAGTACTCAAGCATATCAACAAGCAACCATGTCTTTCAAAATATCAATACTAAAGCAAGTTATCCCTAGCCCATCATGCTCAATCATTGGTCCATTCATGAAACACACTCGTATATTAGCTACATCCAATGCTCAAGTACGATCATAGTGCCCCTTAGTTGGTGATTTATAAGAGAAGATGGAGACTCAAATAAAAAAAAAATTGCATAAAGTAAATAGAAAGACCCTTCACAAAGGGAAGTAGGGATTTGTAGAGGTGCCAGAGCTCAAAGTGAAAAAATGAGAGATAAAAACATTTTGGGTGGCATACTTTTCCCATCAACGAAAATGACCGAGTAATTCCCAACATTTTCCATGCTAGATATATCATAGGCATTTCCCAAACAGAAAATAAAGTTTATTCCTTTTTCCACCATTCTTTCACAATCCATGGCTAGCCGTATCCACGGGTGCCCTCCATACCAACACTTTCTAAGGACTTTATTATTTGACAACATAAAGTAAATTGATTTTTCATTTTGGGACTGGGCATCCCTAATACCTTTATCATACTCTCGTGCAATGACAAGTGAATAAACACTCATCTTGAGAATAACACATCTAGCATGGAAACTATTGGCCACCCCCTGCCACCTCATGAGCGGTACGAGCACACAAAAAAGAAATTATTTTGAAAATTAGAGATGGCACATACGAATTTGCTTAGAACGGCACGGAAATACCAATATAGGTAGGTATGGTGGACTCATATGGCAAAACTGGGTTCAAGGGTTTTGGATGCACAAGTAGTATTTCTACTTAGTACAAATGGAGGCTAGCAAAAAGATTGAGAAGCAACCAACCAAGAAACAAAAAATCACATAAGCGAGCATTAAACATAACTAACACCGAATAATGCACCACAAGTAGAATGTAATTTCATTGCACAACTATTGACTTTCGTGCTTGCATAGGGAATCACAAACCTTAAAACCAATATTCTTACTAAAGCATAATTACTCATCAACATGACTCACATATCACTATCATCATATCTCAAAACTATGACAAGGAATCAAGTTTATTTTGTCGAATGATATTCATGAAAGTTTTTTATATCCCTCTTGAATATCTATCACTTTGGGACTAGTTTCATAAATTGCAATTACTTTTTGGCAAGCTCAAATAAATCTAAGTGAAGAACATGAGCATAAAAATTTCATCTCTCAAAATAATATAAGTGAAACATGAGAGAATTTCTTCAAATTTACTAACTCTCAAATAAATCTAAGTGAAGCATGAGAGAATTTCTTGAAAATTATTAAAGAACACCATGGTCAAAAAGATATAAGTGAAGCACCAGAGCAATTCCATAGCTCAAAAAATTTGAGTGAAGCATAGAGAGCAATTCTAACAAATCATAGCATAAGTTTGGCTCTCGCAAATAGGTGTGTCCAGCAAGGATACTGATGACAAACAAACAAAACAAGCAAAGACTCATATAGTACATGACGCTACAAGCAAAACTCATGATATGTGACAAATAAAAATATAGCTCCATATAAAATACCGATGGTCGTTAGAAGAAAGAGGGGATGCCACTCGAGGCATCCCCAAGCTTAGTTGCTTGTTCATCCTTGAATATTATCTTGGGGTGCCATGGGGCATCCCCAAGCTTAGGCTCTTGTTTTTCCTTATTCCTTCATCCATCGGGATCTCACCCAAAACTTGAAAACTTCGATCACACAAAACTTAACAAAACCTTCGCGAGATCCGTTAGTATAACAAAGCAAATCATCACTCTAAGTACTGTAGAAAACCCATTCATATTTTATTTTTGCATTATATCTACTGTATTTCAACTTTACTATGGCTTATTCCCCAAGATAAAGTCCATAGATTCACCAAAATAAGCACACAACACAAAGAAAACAGTATCTGTCAAAAACAGAAAAGTCTGTAGCAATCTGAAAACTTTGTATACTTCTGTAACTCCAATTTTTTTTGAAAAATTAGGAAAGCCTAGGCAATTTGTATATAAATATTTTGGGAAAAAGTCAGAGCAAAAGCACGTTTTTGTGATTTATGAATATTATTTTACAGAGCGCAAAAGATTATGTTTTTCAACAAGATCGAATCAACTATCACCCAACATGATCCCAATGGCTTAGCTTGAAACAAACACTAATTAAAACTTAAAAACACAATAATAATAGTAGCATAATTGTGCAACACTCAAGAACAGAAAGAAAAAGGCAAAAATAAATTTCATTTTTTGGGTTGCCTCCCGATAAGCGCTATCATTTTATGCCCCTGGCTAGGCATAATGCAAGGTTTCAAGTGTTGTCATCTTTAGTTTGAGATCCATAGGATGCCCTCATGATTGATTCATATGGTGGCTTAATTCTCGTTTAAGGGAAGTGTTCCATACCCTTTCTTAGTGTAAATTGGAATTTAATTTTGCTTTCTTTCATATCAATCACGACACCTATAGTGCGTAAAAAGGGTCTATCAAGTATAATTGGACAAGACAGATTGCAATCAATATCAAGAAAAATAAAGTCTATGGGCACATAATTTCTATTTGCAAGAATAAGAACATTATTAATTCTCCCCAAGGCTTTTTAATAGTAGAATCCGCCAAGTGCAAGTTAAGAGAACATTCTTCAATATCGGTAAGACCAAGCACATCACATAAAGATTTCGGAATTGTGGAACACTAGAACCCAAATCACATAAAGAAAACACTCATAATTGTTAATCTTGACTTTAATGGTTGGTTCCCATTCATCATGTAGTTTTCTAGGAATTGAAACTTCAAACTCCAACTTTTCTTCAAAAGCTTTCATCATGGCATCAACGATATGTTTAGTAAAAGCTTTATTTTGTTCGTTCATACGTCTCAACTTGGAATTTTTTTGATTCTTCCATGCTGTTATATTATATGTTTTGGATGTTTTATATGCATTAATATGCTATTTTATAATATTTTTGGGACTAACCTATTAACTGAGGGCCCAACGCCTGTTTCTGCTTTTTTGGCCAATTTTAGAGTTTCGCAAAAAAGGAATACTAAACGGAGTCCAAACGGAATGAAACTTTCGCGATGATCTTTCTTGGACCAGAAGGAAACTAGAAGACTTGGAGATGAAGTTGGAGATGCAACAAGGCGTCCACGAGGCAGGAGGGAGCGCCTAGGGGGGTAGGGCGCGCCCCTACCTCATGGGCCCCTCGTGGGTCTCCTGACCTAGCTCCTTCGCCTATATATATACTCTTATACCCTGAAAACATCCAGGGGAGCCACGACACCACTTTCCCACCGCTGCAACCTTCTGTACCCGTGAGATCCCATCTAGGGACCTTTTCCGGCGTCTTGCCGGAGGGGCCTTCGATCATGGAGTGCTTCTACATCAACATCATTGCCTCTCCGATGAAGCGTGAGTAGTTTACTGATGTATACTACACAATCTTCTTCTTGTAGACGTTGTTGGGCCTCCAAGTGCAGAGGTTTGTAGGACAGTAGCAAACTTTCCTCAAGTGGATGACCTAAGGTTTATCAATCCGTGGGAGGTGTAGGATGAAGATGGTCTCTCTCAAGCAACCCTGCAACCAAATAACAAAGAGTCTCTTGTGTCCCCAACACACCCAATACAATGGTAAATTGTATAGGTGCACTAGTTCGACGAGGATATGGTGATACAAGTGCAATATGGATGGTAGATATGAGTATTTGTAATCTGAAAATATAAAAACAGCAAGGTAACAAGTGGTAAAAGTGAGCGTAAACGGTATTGCAATGCTAGGAAACAAGGCCTAGGATTCATACTTTCACTAGTGCAAGTTCTCTCAACAATAATAACATAATTGGATCATATAACTATCCCTCAACATGCAACAAAGAGTCACTCCAAAGTTACTAATAGCGGAGAACAAACGAAGAGATTATTGTAGGGTACGAAACCACCTCAAAGTTATCCTTTCTAATCGATCTATTCAAGAGTCTGTAGTAAAATAACACCAAGCTATTCTTTCCGTTCGATCTATCATAGAGTTCGTACTAGAATAACACCTTAAGACACAAATCAACCAAAACCCTAATGTCACCTAGACACTGCATTGTCACCTCAAGTATCTGCGGGTATGATTATACGATATGCATCACATAATCTCAGATTCATCTATTCAACCAACACAAAGAACTTCAAAGAGTGCCCCAAAGTTTCTACCAGAGAATCAAGACGAAAACGTGTGCCAAACCCTATGCATAAGTTCACAAGGTCACTGAACCTGCAAGTTGATCACCAAAACATACATCAAGTAGATCACGCGAATATCCCATTGTCACCATAGATAAGCACATGCAAGACATACATCAAGTGTTCTCAAATCCTTAAAGACTCAATCCAATAAGATAACTTCAAAGGGAAAACTCAATCCATTACAAGAGAGTAGAGGGGGAGAAATATCATAAGATCCAACTATAATAACAAAGCTCGCGATACATCAAGATCACACCGAATCAAGAACACGAGAGAGAGAGAGAGATCAAACACATAGCTACTGGTACATACCCTCAGCCCGAGGGTGAACTGCTCCCTCCTTGTCATGGAGAGTGCCGGGATGATGAAGATGGCCACCGGTGAGGAATCCCCCCTACGGCAGGGTGCCGGAACGGGCTACCGAGAGGTTTTTGGTGGCTACAGAGGCTTGCGGCGGTGGAACTCCCGATCTATGGTGCTCCTCGATGTTTTCGGGGTATATGGATATATATAGGTGAAAGAAGTCGGCCAGGGGAGCCACGAGGGGCCCACGAGGGTGGGCTGGGTGCCCAGGGGGTAGGGCACGCCTCCCTGCCTCGTGGCTTCCTCGAAGCTTCCCTGACGTCTACTCCAAGTCTCCTAGATTGCTTTCGTTCCAAAAATAACTCTCCCGAAGTTTTCATTCCGTTTGGACTCCGTTTGATATTCCTTTTCTGCGAAACACTGAAATAGGCAAAAAAACTGCAGTATGGGCTGGGCCTCTGTTTAATAGGTTAGTCCCAAAAATAATATAAAAGTGTATAATAAAGCCCATAAACATCCAAAACAGGTAATATAATAGCATGGAACAATCAAAAATTATAAATACGTTGGAGACGTATCAAGCATCCCCAAGCTTAATTCCTGCTCGTCCTCGAGTAGGTAAATGATAAAAACAGAATTTTTGATGTGGAATACTACCTAGCATATTTCTCAATGTAATTTTATTTATTGTGGCATGAATGTTCAGATCCAAAAGATTCAAGATAAAAATTTAATATTGACATAAGAGTAATAATACTTCAAGCATACTAACAAGTAATCATGTCTTATCAAAATAACATAGCCAAAGAAAGCTTATCCCTACAAAATCATATAGTTAGGCTATGCTTCATTTTTGTCACCCAAAATACTCCCATCATGCACAACCTCAGTTTCAGCCAAGCAATTGGGTCATACTTTTTAACGCGCTTCAGCTTTTTCAACTCTCACGCAATACATGAGCGTAAGCCATGGATATAGCACTATGGGTGGAATAGAATATGATGATGAAGGTTGTGTGGTGAATACAAAAAAGGAAAAATTCTCAGATCAATGCGGCTAATAAACGGCCTATGGGGATGCCCATCAATTGATGTCAATGCGAGGAGTAGGGATTGCCATGCAACGGATGCACTAGAGCTATAAATGTATGAAAGTCAACAAAAGAAACTAAGTGGGTGTGCATCCAACTTGCTTGCTTACAAAGACCTAGGGCATTTTGAGGAAGCCCATCATCGGAATATACAAGCCAAGTTCTATAATGAAAAATTCCCACTAGTATACGAAAGTTACAAAATAAGAGACTCTCTATCATAAAGGTCATGGTGCTACTTTGAAGCACAAGTGTGGAAAAGGATAGTAACATTGCCCCCCCCTTTTTTGGGCCTTCCCTTCTTTTATTTGGCCTTTCTTTTTTTGGCCTTTCTCTTTTTTTGGCCTTTCTTTTCAAGGGACAATGCTCTAGCAATGATGATCATCACACTTCTTTTTACTTACAACTCATGGATTACAACTCGATACTAGAACAAAATATGACTCTATATGAATGCCTTTGGCGGTGTACCGGGATGGGCAATGAATCAAGAGTGACATGCATGAAAAATTATGCATGGTGGCTTTGCCACAAATACGATGTCAATTCATGATCATGCAAGGCAATATGACAATGATGAAACGTGTCATAATAAATGAAACGGTGGAAAGTTGCATGGCAATATATCTCAGAATGGCTATAGAAATGTCATAATAGCTAGGTATGGTGGTTGTTTTGAGTAAGATATAAGGAGGTTTATGTGTGATAGAGTGTATCATATCACGGGGTTTGGATGCACCGGCGAAGTTTGCACCAACTCTCAAGGTGAGAAAGGGCAATGCGCGGTACCGTAGAGGCTAGCAATGATGGAAGGATAAGAGTGCGTATAATTCATGGACTCACATTAGTCATAAAGAACTCATATACTTATTGCAAAATTTTATTAGCCCTTGAAGCAAAGTACTACTATGCATGCTCCTAGGGGAAGGGTTGGTAGGAGTTAACCATCGTGCGATCCTGACCTGCACTCATAAGGATGGCAATCAAAAGAGCACCCCATGCTACAAATTTGTCACACAACTTTTACCATACGTGCATGCTACAGGACTTGCCAATTTTAACACAAGTATTTATCAATTTCATAATTACCCAACTAGCATGACTCTAACATTACCACCTTTATATCTCAAAACAATTATCAAGCATCAAATTGATCATAGTGTTCAATGAACTTTCTATGATAGTTTTTATTATACCCAACATGGATGCCCATCATATTAGGACCAATTTTATAACCAAAGCAAATACCATGCTGTTCTAAAAGACTCTCAAAATAATATACTGAAGCATGAGAGATCAATAATTTGTACAAAATAAAACCACCGCCGTGCTCTAAAAAGATATAAGTGAAGCACTAGAGCAAAATTGCCTAGCTCAAAAGATATAAGTGAAGCACATAGAGTATTCTAATAAATTCCGAATCATGTGTGTCTCTCCCAAAAAGTGTGTACATAAAGTATGATTGTGTTAAACTAAAAATCAAATACTCATATCATACAAGATGCTCCAAGCAAAACACATATCATGTGGTGAATAAAAATGTAGCTCCAAGTAAAGTTACCGATAGACGAAGACGAAAGAGGGGATGTCATCCGGGGCATCCCCAAGCTTAGGCTCTTGGTTGTCCTTGAATATTAACTTGGGGTGCCTTTGGAATCCCCAATCTTAGGCTCTTTCCACTCCTTATTCCATAGTCCATCAAATCTTTACCCAAAACTTGAGAACTTCACAACACAAAACTCAACAGAAAACTCGTAAGCTCCTTTAGTATAAGAAAATAATTCACCACTTAGGAACTGTTGTGAACTCATTATAAATTCATATTGGTGTGATATCTACTATATTCCAACTTCTCTATGGTTCATACCCTCCGATATTACTCATAGGTTCATCAAAATAAGCAAACAACACCTAGAAAACAGAATCTGTCAGAAACAGAACAGTCTGTAGTAATCTGTATCAAACGTATACTTATGTAACTCCAAAAATTCTAAAATAAACTGGTTGACCTGAGAAATTTGTCTATTAATCATCTGCGAAAAAAATCAACCTGAAATCACTCTCCAGTAAAAAATGGCAGCTAATCTCGTGAGTGCAAAAGTTTCTGTTTTTTACAGCAAGATTGCATAGACTTCACCCAAGTCTTCCCAAAGGTTGTACTTGGCACAAACACTAACTAAAACATAAAACCACATATAAAAAGAGGCTAGATGAATTATTTATTACTAAACAGGAGCAAAAGTAAAGAACAAAAATAAAATTTGGTTGCCTCCCAAGAAGCGCTATCGTTTAACGCCCCTAACTAGGCATGATGATTTCAATGATGCTCACATAAAAGATAAGAATTGAAACATAAAGAGAGCATCATGAAGAATATGACTAGCACATTTAAGTCTAACCCACTTCTTATGCATAGGGATTTTGTGAGCAAACAATTTATGGGACCAATAATCAACTAGCATAGGAAGGCTAAACAAGCATAACTTCAAAACTTTAAGCACATAGAGAGGAAACTCTATATTATTGCAATTACTACAAGCATATATTCCTCCCTCATAATAATTTTCGGTAGCATCATGAATGAATTCAACAATATAACCATCACATAAAGCATTCTTTTCATGATCTACAAGCATAGAAAATTTACTACTCTCCACATAAGCAAATTTCTTCTCATGAATAGTAGTGGGAGCAAACTCAACAAAATAATTATCATGTGAGGCATAATCCAATTGAAAACTAAGATCATGATGACAAGTTTCATGGTTATCATTATTCTTAATAGCATACAAGTCATCAAAATAATCATCATAGATAGCAACTTTGTTCTCATAATCAATTGGAACCTCTTCCGAAATAGTGGATTCATCAATAAATAAAGTCATGACCTCTCCAAATCCACTTTCATAGTTATCACAATAATATTCAACATCCTCCAAAGTAGTGGGATCATTACTTCCTAAAGTTGACACTCTTCCAAACCCACTTTCATCAGTATAATCATCATAAAAAGGCATGCTTTCATCATAATAAATATTCTCATCAAAACTTGGGGGACTAAACATATCATCTTCATCAAACATAGCATCCCCAAGCTTGTGGCTTTGCATATCATTAGCATCATGGGTATTCAAAGAATTCATAGTAACAACATTGCAATCATGCTCATCATTCACATATTTTATGCCAAGTATTCTATGTAATTCTCCTTCTAGTACTTGAGCACAATTTTCCTTCCCATCATTTTCACGAAAGACATTAAAAAGATGAAGCATATGAGGCAACCTTAATTCCATTTTTTTGTAGTTTTATTTTATAAACTAAACTAGTGATAAAACAAGAAACTAAAAGATTCGATTTCAGGATCTAAAGATATACCTTCAAGCACTAACCTCCCCGGCAACGGTGCCATAAAAGATTTACCACAGACCTACGGATCCATAGCTAGTAGCTAGATGGCTTCTTCTCTCTCTTTGATTCTCAATACCATGTTCTCCTCGATGTTCTTGGAGATCTATTTGATGTAATGTTCTTTTGCGGTGTGTTTGCCGAGATCCGATGAATTCTGGATTTATGATCAGATTATCTATGAATATTATTTGGTTCTTTTATGAATTCTTATATGCATGATTTGATATCTTTGCAAGTCTCTTCGAATTATCGGTTTAGTTTGGCCTACTAGATTGATCTTTCTTGCAATGGGAGAAGTGCTTAGCTTTGGGTTCAATCTTCCGGTGTCCTTTCCCAGTGACAGTAGGGGCAGCAAGCGTATTGTATTGTTGCCATCGAGGATAAAAAGATGGGGGTTTCATCATATTGCTTGAGTTACTTCCTCTACATCATGTCACCTTACTTAATGCGTTAATCCATTCTTTATGAACTTAATACTCTAGATGCATGCTGGATAGCGGTTGATGTGTGGAGTAATAGTAGTAGATGCAGAACCATTTTGGTCTACTTAACATGGACGTGATGCGTATGTTCATGATCATTGCCTTAGATATCATCATAATTATGCGCTCTTCTATCAATTGCTCGGCAGTAATTTGTTCACCCACCATAATATTTACTATATTGAGAGAATCCACTAGTGAAACTTATGGCCCCCGGTGTCAGTGTCAAAACCGGCGGATCTCGGGTAGGGGGTCCCGAACTGTGCGTCTAAGGCTAATGGTAACAGGAGGCGGGGGACACAATGTTTACCCAGGTTCGGGCCCTCTCTATGGAGGTAATACCCTACTTCCTGCTTGATTGATCTTGATGAATATGAGTATTACTAGAGTTGATATACCACGAGATCGTAATGGCTAAACCCTAGAAGCCTAGCCTATGAGATTATGATTGTTGTTCTATGGACTAGACCCTCTGGTTTATATAGACACCAGAGGGGGCTAGGGTTAAACAAAGTCGGTTACAGAGAAAGGAATCTACATATCCGAATCGCCAAGCTTTCCTTCCACGCAAAGGAGGGTCCCATCCGGACACGGGAAGAAGTCTTCTGTCTTGTGTCTTCATAGCCCAACAATCCGGCCAAAGTATATAGTCCGGCTGTCCGAGGACCCCTTAATCCAGGACTCCCTCAGTAGCCCCTGAACCAGGCTTAAATGACGATGAGTCCGGCGCGTAGATTGTCTTTGGCATTGCAAGGCGGGTTCCTTCTCCGAATACTTCACAGTAGATTTCAAACACAAGAATCATGTCCGGCTCTGCAAAACAAATTCCACACACAACCGTCAAGAGTATAATATTTCACGAGTCCATTCTGCTGACAACTTTTTGTAGCGTGACATCACGCCATTGCCTGGTCATTATTCGAACCGTTTTTAGCCTGCCGCTCTGTATTTCGAGGTGCAGTTTTATTGGCACGTCTTGTCAAAGTAGAGATCGTGTCCCCTTATCACGGGATTCTCATCAATACGCCCATGGGTAACCCAACCGTGTCATTTGCATGGCGCTTGGGTAATAGGCAAATTTTAAGGCGAGCAGGGAGGCGCATGACTTTTACTGCCTTTATAAAGGTATAAGGATTCACCTCTTTTCCCACGCCTTCTCCTTCCTCTGCCCATCCATTCTCGAGCTCCAGCGCCCAAGCTCTCGCCTTCTCTGCCCAAAAAAAAGCACTCCAATCATGTCCGGATCTGGAGTAGGAGGCAAGTGGATGGCCTCCTCCGTCAAGGAGAAGGACATCAAGAAGCTCTGGGAGGCCGGGTACCTAGCCAAGGAAATCACCCATCGACTTCCAGCCAAGGGACAAATCATCTCCACCCCGGAGCCCTAGGAGAGGGTGGTGTTCCTCACACAATTCGTCCGCGGGCTGGGATTCCCTCTCCACCCGTTCATCCACGGACTGATGTTTTACTATGGGCTAGACTTCCATGATCTGGCCCCCAACTCTATCCTCAACATCTCGGCATTTATTGTCGTGTGCGAGGCCTTCCTCCGCATCCCACCTCACTTCGGCCTATGGCTGGAGACCTTCAATGTGAAGCCGAAGGTGGTGAGTGGCCAACGAGGTGCGGAGGCGCCATGGTGGGCAAGATGCCCAATGTCAAATGGCCTGAAGGCTCCTATGTGGAGACTGTCAAAGGGTGGCACTCGGGGTGGTTCTACAACACCGAGCCGCGTGACACCAACTGGGCAGTGGCTCCCACATTCCGGTTTGGAGTCCCGATGCAGCTCACCTCCTGGCAAGAGAAAGGCATTTATATGCTATTTTATATTATTTTTGGGACGAACCTATTAACCAAGGGCCATGTGCTAGTTTTTTTTGCCTATTTTAGAGTTTCGCAGAAAAGGAATACCAAACGGAGTCCAAATGGAATGAAACCTTCGCGATGATATTTCTTGGACCGAAATCAAACCAGGAGACTTGGAGATGAAGTCGGAGACGCAACGTGGTGGCCACGAGGCAGGAGGGCGCGCCCCCTACCTCGTGGGCCCCTCGTAGCTCCCCTAACCTAGTTCCTTCGCCTGTATATACTCTTATACCCTGAAAACATCCAGGAGAGCCACAAAACCACTTTTCCACCACCGCAACCTTCTGTACCCGTGAGATCCCATCTAGGGCCTTTTTCAGCGTCCTGCCAGAGGGGGATTCAATCAAGGAGCGCTTCTACATCACCGCCATCATCTCTCTGATGAAGCATGAGTAGTTTATCACAGACCTTTGGGTCCATAGTCATTAGCTAGATGGCTTCTTCTCTTTCTTTAGTTCTCAATACCATGTTCTCCTCGATGTTCTTGGAGATCTATTCGATGTAATATTCTTTTGCAGTGTGTTTGCCAAGATCCGATGAATTGTGGATCTATGATCAGATTATCTATGAATATTATTTGGTTCTTCTCTGAATTCTTATATGCATGATTTGATATCTTTGCAAGTCTCTTCGAATTATCGGTTTAGTTTGGCCTACTAGATTGATCTTTCTTGCAATGGGAGAAGTGCTTAGCTTTGGGTTCAATCTTGTGGTGTCCTTTCCCAGTGATAGTAGGGGCAGCAAGGCACATATTGTATTGTTGCCATCGAGGATAAAAAGATGGGGTTTTCATCAAACTGATTGAGTTAATTCCTATACATCATGTCATCTTACTTAATGCGTTACTCCGTTCTTTATGAACTTAATACTCTGGATGCATGTTGGATAGCAGTCGATGTGTGGAGTAATAGTAGTAGATTGTAGGACCTTGAGAAGAGGTGTCTAGAGGGGGGGGGTGATTAGACACTAAGTACCAAAGTTGCAGTTTTTGAATTTCCTTAAGTTTAAGTGGAGTTTAGGCACAAGTTTAACACTCACAATACATATCAAGCAAGCATGCAAAGAGCATATGAGCAGCGGAAAGTAAAGCATGCAATTTGCAAGAAAGTAAAGGGAAGGGTTTGGAGGATTCAAACACAATTGGAAACACGGATGTTTTCGGCGTGGTTCCGATAGGTGGTGCTATCATACATCCACGTTGATGGAAACTTCAACCCACGAAGGGTAACGGTTGCGCGAGTCCACGGAGGGCTCCACCCACAAAGGGTCCACGAAGAAGCAACCTTGTCTATCCCACCATGGTCGTCGCTCACAAAGGACTTGCCTCACTAGTGGTAGATCTTCACGAAGTAGGCGATCTCCTTGCCCTTACAAACTCCTTGGTTCAACTACACAATCTTGTCGGAGGCTCCCAAGTGACACCTAGCCAATCTAGGAGACACCACTCTCCAAGAAGTAACAAATGGTGCGTTGATGATGAACTCCTTGCTCTTGTGCTTCAAATGATAGTCTCCCCAACACTCAACTCTCTCTCTCTCATAGGTTTTGGATCTGGTGGAAAGAAGATTTGAGTGGAAAGCAACTTGGGGAAGGCTAGAGATCATGATTCATATGGTAGGAATGGAATATCTTGGCCTCAACACATGAGTAGGTAGTTCTCTCTCAGAAAATGTATGCTGGAAGTGTAGGTTCAGTCTGATGGCTCTCTCCACGAATGAAGAGGAGGTGGAGGGGTATATATAGCCTCCACACAAAATCTAACCGTTACACACAATCTACCAAACTCGGTGGGACCGAATCGTTAAACTCGGTCAGACCGATTTAGCAAATAATTTGACCGTTAGGATTTTCGGTGGGACCGAAATGCAACTCGGTGAGACCGATACGGTTAGGGTTAGGGCATAACATAATCTTGGTAAGACCGATTACACAACCTCGGTGAGACTGATTTTGGTAATAAGCTTTCCAGAAAGTTGGTCACACAAACTCGGTTTGACCGATTACACAAACTCGGTTGGACCGATTTTGGTAATAAGTTAACCAGAGAGTTTGCATTGTAATCTCGGTAGTGACGATTGCTCAAACTCCGTGAGACCGATTTTGATAATGGACATACACAGAGAGATTACAATCCCATCTCGGTGAGACCGAGATCCCTATCGGTAAGACCGATTTGCTTAGGGTTTGTGGCAGTGGCTATGACTTTTGGAATCGGTGGCGCCGGATAGAAAGAATCGGTGTGACCGATTCTGGCTTTGGGTTTAGGTCATTTGTGGAAGTGGGAAAGTAGCTGAGGGTTTTGGAGCATATCACTAAGCACATGAAGCAAGAGGCTCATTAAGCAACACCTCATCCCTCCTTGATAGTATTGGCTTTTCCTATAGACTCAATGTGATCTTGGACCACTAAAATGTAAAAAGAAGAGTCTTGAGATTGAAGCTTGAGCCAATCATTTGTCCTTAGCATCTTGAAGGAGTTCCCACATCCTTTAGTCCATGCCACTCCATTGTTGAACTTATCTGAAATATACTAGATAAAAGTGTTAGTCCAACAAGAGATATGTTGACATTAATTACCAAAACCACCTAGGGAGCACTTGTGCTTTCAATCTCCCCCTTTTTGGTAATTGATGACAACATACATCAAAGCTTTAGATAAATATATAAAGAATAGCAAGTAAAGCTTTGGAAAGACATGTAACAAACATAGGCTCCCCCTACATGTATGCAATCATGTGAATATGGAATGTAGAAGCATATGAGAGCATAACCATGATAGAGTAGGCAATGTGTTACATGTATCTTGGCCATATGCATCAGAGCAAAGAATATTAAGGAAAATACCTTCATGCTCATGAGTCCTTCTTGCAAACAATATGTACATCAGCAAGAATTCCTCATACACATGATTGTGATACATATACTTACCTTGAAGTCTTGAGTTGGCTTAGGACGAAATGAACCTGCATAAACAAGGTTAGATAACACAGATGCATCTACTAGCTAGAGAAAACAGAAGAAACTACAAGAATACCAAGACTGAGATGACATGTAGAGAGTGAGTACTAAGTACCACATTGGATTAGACATGTCCCCAAGAGTAAAGATATGTAATGAATTTAAATGATTTCTTTCCCTTAGATGTCTTGCTCCCCCTGAATCTAGCATGGGATACTGGGAGAAGATAGGGAATAGAAAACCAGAGCTAAAGAAAATCAGGGCTGAAAGATATGAATGATGATCAGAGCTGATGTATGCTAATGCAAATAAGCACAAAAGATCATAAGAACATGTCTCTCCCCTCAAGAAGACATGTGAGCATCTCTCCTCTTGAACACCAAGCATCTGGGATCCTTGAGAAATACTTTCTACTTAAGTATTCTCTCCCCCTAGAGATCTCTCTCTCCCCTTTGAGGGTCTCTCCCCCTAGAAGATCTTTCTCCCCCTTAAGGATCTCTTTCTAAATGATAAGCTTTGATGTTCTGTCTCTCCCCCTTTGACATCAATTTCCAAGAAGGGTCTTATGGAATCTGTCGAATGGGTTTGGTCCTTGAGACAAAGCACAAATCAATGATAAAAATGTGATGCTTGTGGAGGACAAGATTCATTGAGTGGAGCTGGATCAGTAGAAACATAGAATATGTGGCAAACTGTTTTCTTGATGTGAAATCGGTGGCACCGAGTGGTATGCTTCGGTTGTACCGAAAAGATTCGGTTGGGCCGAAAATAACAAATCGGTGAAACCGAGTTCATCTCAGAGAAAACACTTGTCACCTCAGCTCACTTAGACTAGTAAGATCTCACAAAGATTTGCAAGGAATTTACTTAAAGATGTGCAATGAATTGGAATGCAGAAAATGCAGAGCAAACAAAAAGAAAGCTAGATGAAGTGTTTTTTTGAAAGGGGAAACAAATATGCATGAGATAAATGCAAAAACACAGAAAACAACACAAGAGAACTTCATCTAGAGATGGTCGGTGACAAAGTCACCTATGTTAGAGTATATTGACTTAGGAGTCAAGTGAGATCACTTGATCATAGGTCATACTCATCGTTTAAGCTCAAAATGGGGTTGCCATTTTTCGTTTAAGCATCTTGATGTATTCACATCTTGTCGAGTTGCTTTAGCTCATGACTCGGAGTAAAGCTTCTCTAAGATGGAATGACATACCTTGGTTGGTGGTGTAGTCCATGTAGTTGAACTTGTGTGGGTTGCTCAAGGTTGATGTAGCTCATCAAGAATTTGGAGCACCACTTGGAATTTGAGTCCATGTACCTACATGGGTTAGTTCTTGCAAGGAAGAGCACTTGTGTATCCAAAATGACAATCATGAAGTTCAACATAGAATTTGTCAAAGGATATGTTTGAATGATTTGGTGCTTCCTTGACTTCATCCACCATAGTGTAGAGACTTGGTGATGTAGAGATTGCTCAAGATATGAGTAGATTACAATCTCATGGAATTTGATTCCACCAAGTACCTACATAGGTTAGATAACATGCAAGATACAAATATTTCCAAGACATAAGATTTTCATAATAAGAGAAATATCAAGGATTAGTCATAAGCTCATGTCTTGCATGTATCCAATGGAGTTTCTACTCCAAGTTTGAAGCATCAATGATGTTCAATTATCCTCTTAACCTGCAAAACACTTTCTCATCAAGAGGTTTAGTGAATATATCCGCTAATTGCTTTTCGGTGCGAACATGCTTAAGATCAACGTCACCCTTAGCAACATGATCCCGAATGAAATGATGACGAACTTCAATATGCTTAGTTCGAGAATGTTGCACAAGATTATGACCAATTTTGATAGCACTTTCATTGTCACAAAGCAATGGAACATGTCTCACATATATCCCATAATCTTTAAGAGTTTGGGTCATCCAAAGTAATTGAGCACAACATGAACCAGTGGCAATATATTCAGCTTCGGCAGTGGACAAGGATACCGAGTTTTCTTTCTTGGAGGACCAAGACACAAGAGATCTACCAAGAAATTGACAAGTACCTGAAGTGGACTTTCTATCAACCTTGTCTCCGGCATAGTCCGAGTCGGAATAGCCAACAAGATCGAAAGAGGCCCTCTTAGGATACCAAATGCCAAAGTTTGGTGTATGGATTAAGTATCTCACTATCCTTTTCACGGCCTTAAGATGACATTCTTTAAGAGAAGCTTGATATCATGCACACATGCACACACTTAGCATGATATCGGGACGTGAAGCACAGAGATATAACAATGAACAAATCATAGAGCGATAAACCTTTTGATCAACCGGTTCACCATCTTTGGTCAAGTTATTATGTCCACTAGTAGGCATGGGTGTAGACATACCTTTGCATTCTTGCATATTGAACTTCTTGAATAAGTTCTTGGTGTACTTCGTTTGAGAAACAAAGGTACCTTCCTTTGTTTGCTTGATTTGCAACCCAAGGAAGAATTTGAGTTCACTCATCATGGACATCTCAAACTTCTCCGACATTAGCTTCCCAAACTTTTCACTAAAATGAGGGTTAGTTGAACCAAATATGATATCATCAACATAGATTTGGCACACAAATAGTTCTCCATTAACCCTTTTAGTAAAAAGAGTAGAATCAATTTTCCCAATTTCAAAGCCTTTTTCAATAAGGAACTTGGTCAAGCATTTATACCATGCTCTAGGAGCTTGTTTAAGACCATAAAGTGCTTTGTGAAGTTTGTAAACATGATTGGGTTTCTTAGGATTGACAAAGCCGGGAGGTTGCTTAACATAAACTTCCTCCTCTATCTCACCATTTATAAAAGCACTTTTAATGTCCATTTGGTACAAGGTGATATCGTGATGATTAGCATAGGCAAGTAAGATGCGAATGGACTCAAGTCTAGCAACGGGAGCATAAGTCTCACCATAGTCCATACCTTCGACTTGTGTGTAGCCTTGGGCGACGAGACGTGCTTTGTTGTGAACTACTTGTCCATCTTCATCTTGCTTGTTGCGAAACACCCATTTGGTACCGATGACGTTGTGTTTGTTGTCGGGCTTCTCAACCAATGTCCAAACTTGGTTCCTCTCAAAGTTGTGTATCTCTTCATGCATAGCATTTATCCAATCCGGATCTTCCAATGCTTCTTCAACCTTCATAGGTTCAATGCTAGAGATGAAAGAATAGTTTTCACAAAAGTTAGCTAAACGAGTTTTAGAGCGAGTGATTCTCCCGGTTTGAATGTCATTGTAGATTTGCTCGACGGGATGATCTTTAGCAATTCTTGCTCGAACTCGTGAAAGCTTTTGCTTGGGTCTTCATTGAACATCTTCTTCATCTTGTTCTTCTTCTTGGCCTTCTTCATTGTTGGCGTTGTCGTTCTCTTGTCGTGGTGGAGAAGGAGGTTGTTGACATTCATCTTGATGCACTTCCTCGTTTTCTTCATCTTGGTGTGTCCCACTTGTGGATGCTTTCGTATCAACTCTTGGTTCACCTTGTTGTGAAGTTGAAGCCTCCACTTGGACGGATGAGGTACTCTCCTTCACCTCCGTTGGACGAACCTTGCCAATAGCCAAGTCTTGGATTGCTTCCGAAGGATCTTTGTCACCTACATCAATCGGCAATTGCTCTACTTGTGAGCCGTTAGATTCATCAAACTTCACATCTACCGTCTCTTCAACCTTTCGGGTGAAATTGTTGTAGACACGGTAAGTGTGAGAGTTTGAGCCATAACCTAGTAGGAAACCTTCATGAGACTTAGGAGCAAATTTAGAGCGACGATGCTTATCAAGAATGTAGCACTTTGAGCCGAATACCCGAAAGTATCCAACTTGGGGTTTGTTACCGGTGAGGAGCTCGTATGTCGTCTTGCCGAGTAGCTTGTGAAGATACAAGCAATTTGTTGCATGACAAGCTGTCTCAACCGCTTCTGCCCAAAAATGCTTCGGCGTCTTGTACTCATCAAGCATCGTTCTCGCCATTTCAATGAGCGTCCGGTTCTTCCTCTCAACAACTCCATTTTGTTGAGGTGTGTACGTAGCCGAGAACTCGTGTGAAATCCCTTCTTCATCAAGAAAGGTGTCCACATTTGTGTTCTTGAACTCCGTTCCGTTGTCGCTGCGAACCTTCTTGATCTTCACTTCAAATTGATTTTGGGCCTTCCTTGCGAAGTTTTTGAAGATCTTTTGGACCTGCGATTTATCATCGAGAAAGAACACCCATGTAAATCTTGAAAAATCATCAACTATAACTAGACCAAAAAAATTTCCACCGAGACTCTTGTAAGAGTTGGGACCAAAAATATGCATGTGAAGTAGCTCGAGTGGCCTCCTTGTGGTCATGATGTTCTTCACGGGATGCCTTCCTCCAACCTGTTTACCTGCCCGACAAGCGCTACAAAGTCTATCCTCATCAAATATGACATCATTAACTCCGAGGATATGATTTCCCTTAATAAGCTTGTCAAGGTTTCGCATACCAACATGACCTAGTCGTCTATGCCATAACCAACCTTTTGAGGATTTAGCAATGAAGCAAGTTTTAGGTTGGGCCTTTTTAGTGAAATCAACAATGTATAGATCACCTCTACGCACACCGGTAAAGACCATTTTATGATTGTCTCGACGAAACACTTGGCAATCCACTTCAGTAAATAGAACATTGAAACCGAAATCAGCAAGTCTAGATACTGAAAGTAAGTTGTATCCAAGAGATTCAACGAGCATGACATTTTGTATGGAGCTATCATGTGCTATGGCCACCTTACCGAGGCCAACCACCTTACCCTTTGAGTTGTCACCGAAAGTGACATACTTTCAAGGACTATCATTATCAGAAAGCTCACGAAACATGTCTTTATCTCTGGTCATGTGATCGGTACATCCACTATCAAGAACCCATTCCTTTCCTCCTGACATATATCCCCGAAGATTTGCCATAAGACCAAAGTGTCTCATTGCATCATCAAGATCAAAGTCACTATCCTCATCCTCATCATAGTATCCATGTTCAACATCGTCATGTGGTGGATCAAGTCCTAGAGAGGGTGATTCATTAGAGTGAGTTTGACAATGATCTTGCTTATGAATTTTTATAGCTTCGGAAATAATATCACTAATAATACCAACATTTCCTTTGGCACGCATAAGGTTTGTAAGTTCAAATAGACGGTCACCAAACATAGGATCACTAGAATTCATCTTACTCAAAGCAATGGACTTGTGAAGAATTTCATCAAGACTTTTCAAGGAATAATCTGGAAATCATTCCTCAAGAAATTTCCATATAGTGTAGGCACACTTAAAAGTAGGCAAACATCCAATCAAGTTTCTAGGCAATCCTCTAGTGATAAGTTCGGCAGTTCTAAGATTCCTAATCATGTCAATTGACTCATCATGGGTAGGATGCATAGGATCAACATAAGGAGCACAAGGGCTAGCAATGTACTTGTTCAAATGATATTGATTGAAAATAACAAGCATCTCATTTTTCCATTCATGAAAATACTCTCCATCAAGAATAGGCAAGACTCCCAATAGTAGACTCATCCATCTTACTCCAATGGTAATTAAACCAAATCAATGGAGGCCAATGCTCTGATACCATTTGTAGGACCTTGAGAAGAGGTGTCTAGAGGGGGGGGGGTGATTAGACACTAAGTACCAAAGTTGCAGTTTTTGAATTTCCTTAAGTTTAAGTGGAGTTCAGGCACAAGTTTAACACTCACAATACATATCAAGCAAGCATGCAAAGAGCATATAAGCAGCGGAAAGTAAAGCATGCAATTTGCAACAAAGTAAAGGGAAAGGTTTGGAGGATTCAAACGCAATTGGAGACACGGATGTTTTTGGCGTGCTTCCGATAGGTGGTGCTATCGTACATCCACGTTGATGGAGACTTCAACCCACAAAGGGTAACAGTTGTGCGAGTCCACGGAGGGCTCCACCCACGAAGGGTCCACGAAGAAGCAACCTTGTCTATCCCACCATGGTCGTCGCCCATGAAGGACTTGCCTCACTAGTGGTAGATCTTCACGAAGTAGGCGATCTCCTTGCCCTTACAAACTCCTTGGTTCAACTCCACAATCTTGTCGGAGGCTCCCAAGTGACACCGAGCCAATCTAGGAGATACCACTCTCCAAGAAGTAACAAATGGTGCGTTGATGATGAACTCCTTGCTCTTGTGCTTCAAATGATAGTCTCCCCAACACTCAACTCTCTCTCATAGGTTTTGGATCTGGTGGAAAGAAGATTTGAGTGGAAAGCAACTTGGGGAAGGCTAGAGATCAAGATTCATATGGTAGGAATGGAATATCTTGGCCTCAACACATGAGTAGGTAGTTCTCTCTCAGAAAACGTATGCTGGAAGTGTAGGTTCAGTCTGATGGCTCTCTCCACGAATGAAGAGGAGATGGAGGGGTATACATAGCCTCCACACAAAATCTAACCGTTACACACAATCTACCAAACTCGGTGGGACTGAATCGTTAAACTCGGTCAGACCGATTTAGCAAATAATGTGACTGTTAGGATTTTCGGTGGGACCGAAATGCAACTTGGTGAGACCGATATGGTTAGGGTTAGGGCATAACGTAATCTCGGTAAGACCGACCTTCTTCCTATATATTACCAAGGAAAAGTAATCCTTCTTTTATAGGCGAAATTATATTGGATTTTATATGTATATAATTCCTTAATTATATGAGACCAAAAATAAGAAATGGCACGTGGTTACACAACCTCGGTGAGACCGATTTTGGTAATAAGCTTTCCAGAGAGTTGGTCAGGCAAACTCGGTTTGACCGATTACACAAACTCGGTGGGACCGATTTTGGTAAAGTTAACCAGAGAGTTTGCATTGTAATCTCGGTAGTGCCGATTGCTCAAACTCGGTGAGACCAATTTTGATAATGGACATACACAGAGAGATTACAATCCCATCTCGGTGAGACCGTGATCCCTATCGGTAAGACCGATTTGCTTAGGGTTTGTGGCAGTGGCTATGACTTTTGGAATCGGTGGCGTCGGATAGAAAGAATCGGTGTGACCGATTTTGGCTTTGGGTTTAGGTCATTTGTGGAAGTGAGAAAGTAGCTAAGGGTTTTGGAGCATATCACTAAGCACATGAAGCAAGAGGCTCATTAAGCAACACCTCATGCCTCCTTGATAGTATTGGCTTTTCCTATAGACTCAATGTGATCTTGGACCACTAAAATGTAAAAAGAAGAGTCTTGAGATTGAAGCTTGAGCCAATCCTTTGTCCTTAGCATCTTGAAGGAGTTCCCACATCCTTTAGTCCATGCCACTCCATTGTTGAACTTATCTTAAATATACTAGATAAAAGTGTTAGTCCAACAAGAGATATGTTGACATTAATTACCAAAACCACCTAGGGAGCACTTGTGCTTTCATAGATGCAGGCAGGAGTCAGTCTACTTGACACGAACGTGATGCCTATGTTCATGATCATTGCCTTGGATATCATCATAACTATGCGCTTTTCTATCAATTGCTTGGCAGTAATCACCCACCATAATATTTGCTATCTTGAGAGAAGCCACTAGTGAAACCTATGGCCCTCGGGTCTCTTTTCCATTATATTGAATCTCTTTTTCATATTATTTAATCTCGTTTACATCTTACTAGTTTTCGATCTATAAACCAAAAATACCAAAAATATTTAGTTTACCATTTATCTATCTCTATCAGATCTCACATTTGCAAGTGACCGTGAAGGGATTGACAACCCCTTTATGCGTTGGGTGCAAGTTGTTGATTATTTGTGCAGGTATTCGGTGACTTGTGCGTTGTCTCCTACTGGATTGATACCTTGGTTCTCAAAACTGAGGGAAATACTTACCCTACTTTGGTGCATCACCCTTTCCTCTTCAAGGGAAGACCAACGCAAGCTCAAGAGGTAGCGAGATAATCAACTACAAGACAAATCAACACTACTAGTCACCCACAAGCACCAATCTATAGTTCTGGTACAAAGATTGAACACAAGAGATGAACTAGGGTTTGAGAGGAGATGGTTCTATTGAAGATGTTGATGGAGATAGCCCTCACCAAGACGGGAGAGTTGTTGGTGATGATGATAATGATGATTTCCCCCTCCGGGAGGGAAGTTCCCCTGGTAGAATCGCTCCGCTGGAGGGCAAAAGTTCTCTTGCCCAGGTTCCGCCTCGAGACGACGCTGCTTCGTCCCAAAAATCCTCTCCTTATTTTTTCTAGGTCAAAATGACTTACGTACCAAAAGAGGGGAACCGGAGGTGGGCTGAGGTGAGCACAACCCACTAGGGTGCGCCTGGGCTCCCTGGCGCGCCCAGGGGGGTTGTGCCCACCTTGTGGGCCCCCTCTAGTACTTATTGGCTCCAAAAATCCTCATTTATTCCATAAAAATCCTCGTGAAGTTTCAGCTCATTTGGAGTTGTGCAGAATTGCTAGCCTCACATAGCTTTTCCAGGTCCAGATTTCCAGCTGCCGGAATTCTCCCCCTTTGTCTGTACCTTGCATATTATGAGAGAAAAGGCGTTAAAATTACTCCAGAAGGCATTATTATGCAATAAAACAACATAAATAACAGTAGGTAAACATGATGCAAAATGGACGTATCAACTCCCCCAAGCTTAGACCTCGCATGTCCTCAAGAGAAAACCAAAATCGAAAAACATGTCCTCATGCTTAGAGAGAGAGAGAGAGAGGTGTCGATAAAAACAAGATACAGACATAGAAGCATCATGTAACTTATTATAACGGCAACAAACTTTAACATAAAATTTTTATCCTAGACTTCTCATGAACAAGTAACAATTCATCACATCATCGAAGTACAAAATATAAACTCTATTGGAAACCAACAAACTATGTTCTTAGTCAACTTCGCAACTACAGTTCATCATCTTTTCAGGAAGGGTCACGTATCGGAGCCTTTAGGCAAGTCCACATACTCAACCATCATATAGTCTTCTATGATTGCTAACACTCACCGTGTACACATGAGCAAAATGGTTCAACCAAACACATAGAAAGATACTTATAGTTTCGCCTCCCAGCGTATTCACCTCAAGGGTGATGTCAACAATAATAACTCATGCTACCCATATTCAACTGGATATATGTGCCTAGATCTTTCCTCACCACATGATGCTTACTAAAAGATAAATAAAAAGGAATAGAGAGAAGAACTTTGACTCTTGCATGAAAGTAAATACATAAAAGTAAAAGATAGGCCCTTCACAGAGGGAAGCAGAGGTTGCCATGCGCTTTTTGTTTGTATGCTCAACCCCTTAGTGCAAGAGAACGTCACGTTATATTGCCCCTTATGATGGCAACCTTTATTATGCAGTCCGCCGCTTTTATTCTTCGCCATCACAAGTTCGTATAACGCTCAATTTCTCTTGCACTATATGATCTAACACTTTTAGAAGCAATTTTTATTGCCTTATTGCACTGATGACAACTTACTTGAAGGATCTTACTCAATCCATAGGTAGG
Organism: Triticum aestivum; assembly: GCF_018294505.1. Lineage (NCBI taxonomy): Eukaryota > Viridiplantae > Streptophyta > Magnoliopsida > Poales > Poaceae > Triticum > Triticum aestivum. The sequence goes on from NC_057795.1 coordinate 335,351,176, forward strand.
TATGGTGGACTCTCAAAACAAGATTTGGGTTTAAGGGTTTTGGATGCACAACTAGTATCTCTACTTAGTGCGGAATTTTTGGCTAGCAAAGATGGGGGGCAAGCACCACATGTTGAAGGATCTATGACAATATAACTTCTATGTGAATATGAACAAACATAAACCATTACGTTGTCTTCCTTGTCCAACGTCAAAAAATTTGGCATATAATATTTTGATGGGTGCTCAAAATCACAAAAGATTTCCAGGATAGTGTACTTGCATGTGAATCTTCTCTTCCCTTATTAATTCTTTCATGAGTTGCATCATTGACCAATGCTATGTTTGTCAATCTACAATAAAATTTTCTACTTATACTTTTCCTTGTGTAATGTCGGCACTTACCATAAGATTAGCATATGATCTTTTTCATTTACCTTTCTTTTATTGGAACATGAAAGTAAAAGAAGCAAAACCCAAACTAAACTTTATTATATATCTCGCACACGATTACAAAGATAGATCACTAAGTAAACTCTCAAAAAGAAAGGATTGAACTAAACTTTTATTCATCTAAAGCAAAAGATTACTATGGATCAAACTAAGAAAAGTAAAGGCAAAAGATAGGGGAGGTGATACGACACCGGGGCACCTCCCCCAAGCTTGGCGAAAGCTAAGGGGAGTTCCCATATCCGATACTTAATTTTCTTTTGGTGATGAAGAAGGAGGTGGTGGTGATGAAGTGGTGGCGATCTTATCCTCCGGTTTCCATGGCAGAGGCTCACCATCATAAGAGGAAGAGTGAGTCTCTCGGGTCCTGCAACTGGCAGCCAAATTCATACCTTTAAACCTTGCCTGATATTCAAAGACTTGGGTTTGAAGGTCGTAGATCTGGCTCTGGAGGAAGTTTATTTGCTCGTCGAAGGAGAAGACGATGTCCTTCATGGACTTGCCATCCACCATGAGATCACGGGTGTAGTCCGCGATCATGAGGTGATTGGCATTGAGTATACGTTCCACCATCCCCTTGCACCAGAAGACTTCCTGATCCATAGCTTCGAGCCTGGCCTCCACAGATCCAGTTCCCTTGGGACCTTGCACATCATGGATGTGGAGCACCCCATCACGCATTTGGATAGCTTGAGGGTGCTGCATCACCTCCCATAGATATGGGTTGACGATGTTCTCAAAGAACTTGTCCTTGGAGGAGCTTCAAGAGCACATGGTGGATTAGATCTGGCAGAAAACAACAAGAAAAGAAAACAGGAGATTTCTCCGTGATACGGAGGTCAACAGGTTCGGGGGGTATATAAAGATTTTTTTATCTTGGGAAACAAGCAAACGGAAGAAAAATGGAGTCCGGAAGGTACCCGAGGTGGGCACAACTCGCATATGTTGAATTGTGGTTTATTTTACTTCCTTGCATTGGTGGTGAATATTTCTCATGAATGTGCATGAATTCACATAGATTTATTGCATCAGTGGTGAATTTGTCTAATGAGTGCATGGATTTACATAGATTTAAGGGTTTTGATAAGAGGTGCGATTGTCCAGGTGGAGCCTTCTGGGAAGTTTAGAGGAATGGATTTGACCATGATCCAGGTAATTTAGCAGATTTGACTAGTTCAGTAGTTTATAAGGCTGGTCATTAAGAAGAGTAACTTAGACTACTAGAGATCCATCCACGAGATGTTTGATCACTAAGCCATCTAGCTGCCGCCTCCTTTTTCAAAAAGAACTTAGGGTTCCTCCGCCTCACGCCGACACCGTTCTCTGTTCGCCTCGCCTTAGGTGGCTCTAGGGCCATGGAGGTATGGTGGACCCCGACCCTAGTCGACGGGAGGTATCTTACTTTATTTTTTGGTGTTTTCGTGGGTTCATTTAGGTTTGTCTAAATCAGGAAGACGAGGCGGTGGCTGAGTGCCTAAAATGGAATAAGGTTCTTCCCGCTTGCCTCGTTCTGGTGATGCATCTAGAATCATTGAAGGGCGTGTGGAGCTGTGCCTCGGCCGGATCCCACGGGAATCAATCTGTGTTGGTCTTTGGTGGATGGCTTGGACCCAATCTTTGTTCATCTTCGTGCATGTGTCTACAAGTTGGATTCTTTCGATATATACTGCACTTCATCGGCGATAGTTGCCAGTCTCATGCGCCGGTCTTGTAGGGTCTTAGCACGACAACGACGAAGGTTTTTGTTCTGATGCGCCGGTCTTGTGGGGTATTGGCACAAGTGTCTATTACAACAAGTTTTTGCCTAGCTTCAATGGGGGAGGACTATGAGGACGGTCTATTGCAACAAGTTTGGCACTAAGTGACGAGTGATGATCGTGGCATGACATCGACTCGCTCCAGTGCTTGTACTCATTGTTAGCAGTCGTTAGGTGGTCTACGAATATGGATGTAATTTTATTATTTCTATGTTCTTTACACTATCATAGCATGATGAATAGATCAGATGTGATTTTTGTACTGAGCCATGGCATCATGAATAAGATCCCAAAAGTGATATTGTGATCTCGAGCTCACATGCTCTCGAATGAGCAGTAACATCTAAAAAAATAGTACTCCCTCCTTCCCAAAATAGGTGTTGCCAAGTCACAAAATAGTTGGCCGCAATAGTATATTCACATGAATGATAATTCGTGGGAAAATAAATTCTTGATCGATTACTGCCCATTTTTACACCACGACATCAGCAAACAATTCACTAACAATAACCCGAATAGAAACTAGAACAATATCCGAATAAACGCAGAACTGCTAACCGAAACAATAACCCAAATAAACCAAAAAGCAACCCCGAATAATCCAGAAAAAACAATGAAACCGAACAACACCTGAATAAACCAAAAACATTAACCCACCCGCACCATAAACCGAAATAGTAACTCTACTATACTAAAGTGGAAAGGCTTTGGTTTTTCCATTTTTTTTGCTTTTTCTAAGCTTCCACTGTTCATTTATATTGACAAGCAAACAATATTACGTGTGAACAACAAACGTCCGTGAACGGTACCATCAGTGAACAATACCCTGTTTGAACAATGCTCCCGACTAATCAGATTTTCCATTAGGTTTAGCTTCACCGGAGGAAAATATGCACATTGTTAAGAAAACTGGGATTTTTTGCCCATCATTTCTTTCCTCCTACACCACCATCACGTCCTTATATAGAGGCTTTATATTTAGTATTTTTATACACACCATTTCTTTTCACGAGCGTATACCGACACAAAGCCGTCTCAATCGTCTCCCGATCCTTTTCCGTGATGGTGCTACCAAGTTACAAAATAGTTGGCCGGAATAGTATATTTACATGAACAATAATTCTTGGGAAAGTAAATTCTTGATCGATTGCTGCCCATTTTTACACCATGACATTAGCAAACAATTCACTAACAATAACCCAAACAAAAACCAGAACAATATCCGAATAAACCCAGAAATGCTAACCGAAACAATAACCCAAATAAACCAAATCAGCACCCCCGAATAATCCAGAATAGAAAAAATAGTGAAACCAAACAACACCTGAATAAACCAAAAACATTAACCCACCCACACCATAAACTGAAATAGTAACTGATGCGGCTTGAACTACATCGGTATTTCCCCAAAGAGGAAGGGATGATGCAGCACAGCTATGGTAGGTATTTCCCTCGATGATGACACCAAGGTTATCGAACCAGTAGGAGAACCATGCAACACCACATAAACAGCTCCTGCAAACAAAGAACAAATACTTGCAACCCGACGTAAGAGAGGGGTTGTCAATTCCTCATGGTTAAAAGAATAGGTAAAATTGTAGTAGATTGGATAAATAGATCTCGCGGGAACGCGAGATAAAATAAATAAATATAAATTGCAGCAAGGTATTTTTGTGTTTTTGGATTAATAGATCTGAAAATAAAAGTAAAGAAAAATAGATCTCAAAGGCAAATATAATAAAGAAGTGACCCGGGGGCCATATATTTCACTAGTGGCTTCTCTCAAGAAAAATAGCATACGGTGGGTAAACAAATTACTGTTGGGCAATTGATAGAACTTCAAATAATCATGACGATATCCAGACAATGATCATTATATAGGTATCACGTCCAAGATTAGTAGACTGACTCCTGCCTACATCTACTACTATTACTCCACACATCGACCGCTATCCAGCATGCATCTAGTATATTAAGTTCATGGAACAATGGAGTAATGCAATAAGAACGATGACATGATGTAGACAAGCTCTATTTATGTAGAAATAGACCCCATCTTGTTATCCTTAATGGCAACGATACATACGTGTCGGTTCCCCTTTCGTCACTGGGATCAAGCACCGTAAGATCGAATCCATAACAAAGCACCTCTTTCCATGGCAAAAAAATCGATCTAGTCGGTCTAACTAAACCAAGGATTCGAAGAAGGAATACAAGGCTATACGTAATCATGCATATAAGAGGTCAAAAGAGTCAAATAACTTTCATGGATAAAAACATAGCTCTGGTCATAAACTCAAAGTTCATCGGATCCCAACAAACACACCACAAAATGAGTTACATCAAATAGATCTCCAAGAGACCATTGTATTGAGAATAAAAAATGAGAGAGAGAGAGAGGAAGCCATCTAGCTACTAACTATGGACCCGTAGGTCTACAATGAACTACTCACGCATCATCAGAGAGGCACCAATGAGGATGATGAACCCCTCTGTGATGGTGTCTAGATTGGATCTGTGGTTTTTGGAACTTGCGCCGGCTGGAATTGATTTTCGTCGACTCCCCTAGGGTTTCTGGAATATTGGGATATTTATAGAGCAAAAGAGGTGGTGCGGGGGGGCACCGAGGTGGGCACAACCCACCTGGGCGCGCCGGCCCCAGGTGTCCGGCCTAGGAGCATCGGCCATGCTACATGGGCCATACAGGATCAAGTTGAAGATTATCCACCGTGTCCGGATGGGACTTCTCAATACGTAGGTGACAAGAATAGAGTCTGAAGGTTTCCTTCTTTGATAAACCGACCTTGTACAAACCCTAAGCCCCTCCGGTGTGCATATAAACGGGAGGGGTTAGTCCGTAGGGGCTAACTTCGACATCATCACTGGAATCCTCATAGGCTAGACATCTAGGGTTAGCCACTACGATCTCGAGGTAGATCAACTCTTGTAATCTTCATACTCATCGAATATAATCAAGTAGGAGTAGGGTTTTACCTCCATCAAGAGGGACCGAACTTGGGTAAACACTGTGTCCCCTAGCTTCCTGTTACTATCGATCCTTAGACGCACAGCTTGGGCCCCCCTACCCGAGATCTGCCGGTTTTGACACCAACATTGGTGCTTTCATTGAGAGCTCTGCTGTGCTGTCTGCAAAAAAGGGATCTATGGCTCTCCTAGTCATAAATAACAATATTACTTCTGGAGGGTGCCTGGCTTCGGGGCAGACCCTCCGGTTCGTCGGTTTCACCATGAGGGCCTGCGCGGTCGTTGAGCCCGCAACTCCTCCCATGGCCGCCGGACATCGTCCTCGCATTTGCCCTAAGTACTATGAAAAATTGGATCCGGCAGATGTTTCGTCTTTAAACAAACTGCTAGACCGCATCCCCGCCCTGGGGGTCTCAACGGACTATGATCAGATCGGGCTCAAGCCCGACCAGAGGGAAATTAATCACCCACCAATCACCCACTTCGTGGCAGTTATCGTGGAACCAACCACAGACACTTCCCTCCCCATATTAAGGACCAAGTATGTTCGGGTCCCCGAATCCCCTGAGCCGGATACTTCCCCTCCGGATGGGACTTTATCCCACCGGACCCTGGTTCAGGTGTAGGATTGCCGAAGCCTTTGCTCTTAACCGAACCCGAACTGGTTACTTCGGAAGCCATATCGGCTCCAAGCACAGACGTGGGACATGATCCAAAATTTAATCCACCCACCCACCACAATCTATATTCTCCAAGCAACTCATGTCCTCTAGATATACACGACTTGATGTATGTGCGGCAGCAACCCCAGGAAACGGTCCATCCCTTTTGGGCCAGATTCCTGCTTGTTAAAAACAAGATCAAGGACTTCTCGGACGACAGCGTAGTTTCGATTTTCCACCGCAATTGCACAGATGAAGGGATATTGAATGCCCACGACCGTCGCTGCATACAGAGTTTCACGGAATTATGCATGTAGTACAAAAGTATTGTGCGATGGAAAGCATATGGAGGGCCCAGAAAACTCAACTGGAGCCCGCCACTTCGATGCAGTGTGCGGCCCGGGTTAAAAGAATACACACTGGTGGGTCGCCCGACCACCGGACTATGGACAGGAAGAACAAGCCCTTCGCAGGACACATGTCTGTTCTTGATGAATTATTGGACAACCCCTGCCTGATCCATAGCACTCCACACACAGTCCCAACCCATATTCTCCGGGCATGCTGGGTACTCCGACAAGTAGCAAAAGGTGGAGAGGCCATCCTCTTCACAATTCTGAAGGATACTCACCGGAGAAGGAAACCTTTAACGTCCTAACAGTCTTCAAGACTTTCTCTTCGAACAACCGGCACAAACAGGCGCTCCGCAACCTCACTGAAGTCCACCAAGTTACCGCACTAAGCCCATGGAATGACATGGCGATAACCTTTACGGTCAAAGACGAACCAAAGGCCCGGTCAGTCCGAGCACCCGCCGCCTTAGTACTAAACCCCATCGTTGATGGTTTTCGGCCTACCAAAGTGCTCATGGATGGCGGTAGTGGACTTAACCTCATCTTTTTGAGGACACGCTCCACAAGATCCAGATGGATAGGTCATGCATCGAGCAAAGCAACACCACCTTTCGAGGTATTATCCCCAGTCGAGAGGCGCACTGCTTGGGAAAAATCAAATTGGATGTGGTGTTCGGCACACCTAAGAACTATAGATCCGAAGAGTTGCTCTTTCCTGTGGTCCCCTTTAATAGTGGGTATCAAGCTATCCTCGGTCGGGATGCTTTCTCATGCTTTCAAGCTATACCCCATTATGGGTACATGAAGCTCAAAATACCCTGCCCTAATGGAATCATCACAATCTCGAGCGACCCGGACAAAGCCCTTCGCGCCGAAAACAAAGCAACATCCTTGGCCCTTGAGGCACTATCTGAAGCCCTAGCGGCAGAGGAATTAACCACCTTACGAGCTACGGTGGATAGGGACGATGTGATCCTTGATAAAAGATCCAAGTCCAACTCTTTCAAGCCAGCAGAAGAAATAGTAAAATTCCAAGTGCATCCGATAGACCCTAATAAAACAGCGTCTATCGGAGCACAGCTAGATCCGGCAGTGGACGCCGCCCTATGCACATTCCTGCGCGAGAATTGGGATATTTTCTCCTAGCACCCTTCAGACATGCCCGGCATCCCACGAAGACTGGACAAACATAGTCTCAACATAATCAAAGGATTCAAGCCCGTAAAGCAGACACTACGGAGATTCTCTGAACCCAAGCGTCAAGCCATGGGAGAAGAGCTAGCCAAGTTATTAGGGGCTGGGTTCATTAGGGATATCAAACATCCGGATTGGTTAGCCAATATGGTCATGGTACCTAAAAAGGACAAATCGTGGCGCCTGTGTGTCGACTTCAAGGACCTCAACAAGGCTTGCCCCAAAGATCCTTTCCCATTTCCCCGCATTGACCAAATTATTGATGCAACTGCAAGACACGATTCTTTGTGTTTGCTCGACGCCTATTCCGGATACCATCAGATTAAGATGAAGGAATCGGACCAAACTGCAACTACATTCATCACCCTTTACGGTCCTTTCTGCTTCAACACTATGCCCATCAGGCTTCAAAATGCTGGGGCTACTTACCAGCGTATGATCCAAACTTGCTTGGAAAAATAAATCAGCAAAACTATCGAAGCATATGTGGACGATGTGGTCATTAAGACAAAACACGTCGAGACACTGGGAGATGATCTTCGCCTCACCTTTGACAACCTCCGGACATATGACATACAACTTAATCCGGAAAAGTGTGCCTTTGGAGTACCAACCGAAAAATTGCTAGGCTTCATTGTTTCCCATCGGGGAATTGAAGCAAACCCAGCCAAGATCTAAGCTCTGTCACAATTGGCCATCCCAACAGACCTTAAGCAGGTCCAGAAGCTAGCTGGATGCATCGCGGCCTTAAGCTGATTTATCTCCAAGTTAGGAGAAAAAGCATTACCACTCTACAAGATACTGTGCTGCACTGACAACTTCAAATGGACGGATGCAGCCACAGCCGGATTGGAAGAAATCAAGGCCCTCCTCGCAAGCAACCCAGTCCTAGCAGCACCAGGTATTGGAGAACCTATATTGTTATATATCTCGGCAACCAATCAGGTAGTAAGTGATGTCCTCGTCGTCGAACGAGGGGTGGAGGGACATAAATTCCACACCCAAAAACTAGTCTACTACGTATCGGAAGTCCTTACACCTTGTAAATCCCGATACCCTCACTATCAGATGATAGCCTACATAGTCTTCATGGCATCCCGCAAACTTTGGGACTACTTTCAAGAGTGTTCGGTCACAGTAGCATCCGAAGTGCCACTGAATGACATCATTAATAACAGGGATGCCACTGCCGCATAGCCAAATGGGCCATTGAGCTATTACCATTCAAAATTATATACAAGCCACACCGAGCTATTAAATCCTAGGTATTGGCCGACTTCATCGCTGAATGGGCGGAAGCCGAACTCCCTAAAGAGTACAACTCATACTCTAACTGGATTATGTACTTCAATGGCTCCAAAATGCTAGCCGGACTGGGGGCTGGTGTAATCCTCACATCCCCTACTAGGAACATAGTCCGCTACGTACTACAGATCATGTATACGGACTCTAATAATGCAGCCGAATACGAGGCGCTACTACACAGTCTTCGCATGGTTGTCTCCATGGGTATACAACGCTTGGAGGTGCGCGGTGATTCGAACCTTGCAATTTCCCAGGTCAATCGAGAGTTTGATGCAAAGGACCCAAAAATGATGGCATATCGAAACACCATATTAAAAATGTCAGCTCGGTTCGACGGACTTGAGTTCCATCATGTCGCCCGAGAAAGCAACCAGGCAGCCGACATACTCGCTTGTATGGGCGCCAAGCGAGACCCTGTGCCACCCAACACCTTTGTGGAAAGGCTCTTTAAGCCATCTATGGTGTGGTAAGGTGAGAGCGGACAAGGAAATACAGACCCGATCACACCACCAACCTCCGAACACAATGCAGACAATGTCGGGGTTCTGGATATTGAGGTAACACCCTCTGCTCATGAGATCATGGCGGTTATCACTCCCTGGACCGAACCATTCCTGGCCTACCTTAATAGGCAAGAGCTCCCCGACGATCAAAACGAGGCGCGATGCATAGTTCGGCACTCCAAGGCCTTTAAAGTTCATGAGGGCGAACTATATAAAAGAAGTACTACTGGAGTCCTTCAAAGTTGTATCTCCGAAGAGGAGGGAAGGCAGCTCTTGGCAGAAATACATGACGGTGTCGGCGGTCATCACACCTTAGCCTGCGCCCTTGTAAGCAAGGCGTTCCGCACAGGTTTATTCTGGCCTACGGCTCGAGCTGATGCTCAAGACCTTGTCCAACGCTGCGTTGGCTATTAGCTTTTGGCCAGTCAAAGTCACATGCCTCCCACCATATTAATAACAATCCCCATTCCTTGACCCTTTGCGGTCTGGGGGCTTGACATGGTTGGACCCTTAAAGTGGGAAGCCACAAAAAGAAATACTTGCTAGTCATGGTGGATAAATTCACTAAATGGATAGAGGCCAAACCAGTAAAAACAGCTAAGGCTGGACCAGTGGTTGACTTTATATCTGGCGTAGTTCACCATTATGGTGTCCCGCACAGTATCATCATTGATAATGGATCTAACTTCATAGCTGATGAGGTAAAAAAATTGGTGCGCTAAGTTGGGCATTAAACTCGACTATGCGTCCGAATATCACCCTCAAACAAATGACCAAGTCGAATGGGCCAATGGTTTGATCATGAGTGGTATTAAGCCCAGACTAGTGCGCTCTTTACAAGAATTAGAAAAGCACTGGGTTGAGTAACTCGATTCCATACTATGGGGACTCCGGACCACGCCCAATCAAACAACCGGATACACACCTTTCTGTATGGTGTTATGGCACAGAGGCCGTACTGCCCTGTCATATTATTCATGACTCACCTAGAGTGCGCATATATGAAGGGAAAGAAGCCGAACTGGATCGGCTGGACGACCTAGATGGACTTGAAGAGGAGCATGACGTTGCCAAGGCCCATTCCGCATTCTATCAACAACAGGCCAGGCGTTACCAAAGCAGAGAAGTGCGGGCTAAAACATACAATGTCGGAGAACTTGTTCTATGCCACCCGGAGAAGAAAAAGGATAAGCTCAAATCTAAATGGGAGGGCCCCTTCATAATAGATGGAATCCTCACTGGAGGAGCCTATCGCCCTCGCAATGCAGAGGATGATCGCCTTGAGCTGAACCCATGGAGTGCCGCCCGGCTCCGAAAATTTTATGCATAATTCGGCCTCCCTAGGTCTCATTTTAAACTAGGTTTTTCTATTTTCTCTTCCCTTTTACTTTTTTCCCTTTTCTTCTTAATGGTGTGTCCAGATCAACCGCATTGTTGGGAGTGCGCATCTTTAAATGTATACACCCCATCATACATGGGTGCTTCTTTTAAAAGAAGCATTTTATTGGAAAGCTTACAAACTTCTTTTGTCCATACTATCTGTTGTTTCTGCCATTTTATGCACCTCTATGACCTAAGTTTTTGCGAAGCTAGGTTGCCTTGCTCCCTGCTTATACCCTACGTTCCCGATTGTTCAGCTAGGGTGTAAAGGGAGCACCTCTGTGATTGTTACAACTGGGTTATCCGACCCTGTACGTCAGACGGGTGAAGCCGAAAGCTAGCGTTCTTAAGGGAATAATTGGTCGGCACATATCCATCAGGCTATTTTCGGACAAAATTGTGAAATTGGATGTCTGTACTTTAGATACAAGCCCAACCCAAGGATAGGAACCCCTAATGGAACTAATTTTCTTGGAACATGTTTCTTACGTTAAACAGTAATATAACATAACTGCACCAAACACATTTTGTCTGTTCAAGCAATATGGCCGGATTGCCTGGTTCTCGACAATACTAAATGTTTCCTGGTCAAACATAGTATACGGAAACACTCGAACTTCTTGGTTCAGAGGTAGAAGAAGAAGGTCTGCAATGACAAAATTTTCATACAATTTGGTAGGAGATAAGTTCAGTCATAAAGTACATGGGTACATCGAATCGAACGCCTACTCCCTTTCTACGCCATCCAATAGACTATCTAATTTACAATCCTGCTGTGAAAATTTCGCCGCTGTCATTACTCGCCCATATACCAAGCTTATGGGAATTTCCTTCCCGTCAGGTCCCTGTGGTCCAACTCCTGCCATATGGTTCGGGTCAAGACCGATATAGCGTGTCTTCACCATGGCCCATGCCTCTCGAGCGCCTTCACGGCATGCGGATGTCTTCCACAGCTTGAAACGATGTCGGGCACCCTTGAATAGATCAGCCAACCCGTCCATACTTTTTGGAGGGACGTCAGAAGGCCATAAGGCTTTGGCCATGTTCTTCATAGCCTTCCAAGCACAATCTTGCAGCTTTGCTAGCTCCTTCAGAACGTCGCTTTGCAAGATGGGCATTTCTTCTTCGGGGCGGTCGGTCAACATACCTGCATCAACCGAACTATAACATTCCGCATTATATGATTCTATCAATAATCCGGATGGTTCACAAGTCATACCGAATATGCCGCCCTTCAGCTTCTGGTTTTCCTGTTGTGCCTCCAAAAGTTGAGCCTTCAAGCTCTTTATCTCTTCGGCCTGTTTCTTCACCGCTTATTCTAGTTTCTTATCTTTGCCATAATACATTGGGGCACTCTTTATTTCCTTAAGCTCGGCGACAGTGGCATTTAGCTGTGTCCGGCTTGTCTCGAGCTCCCGGGTCAACGCACTGTCCTTGAGAACTTGCGGTCATCAAACGATCCTCGAATCGGTTTTTGTCCACCCGCTTGAAGTCTCGGGGGCTACTACTATTTATCCACCAAGTTTATAAAAAATTGTTCCTGCATATTCTTTGAGAATAGGCAAGCAACCCCGGGGAGTCCATCCCAAGCAGTTCAGATATATGCACCTACAGTGCTTAGGGCGGAAAACTCCGACTCCATTAAGGCAGGGGCGCGCAAGAATTCTTTTAAGTGACGATGATTCATTGCACTCTCGACTTTGGAGTTGGTAATGGACATCTCATCCGGCTCTCCGTGAGATGAACGAGTTTGTGCTGCATCAGCATGCGCCCCCATTTCGATTGGTATCTCCGGCACCATGTTAGCCGCGGCTCGGCTGGCTGGATCTTGCTTACAGTCCGCCGTATACCCCTCCCGTGATGATAGAAGGAGGATGCGAATGACAATTCGGTTTCATGACAAAATATTAAATAAGAAGATATACCTTTTCGGTGATTGAGCAGGTTCAGTGGAGCTGCCGACTTCCTTTCACTTTGCACGACCCTTCCGCAAAGGTGCTGACCTTTTCTTGGTTGCCCGCCCCTAAGTACGGCTCGCTGAGCACCGATCCTGCGGAACATGGTCCAATGTGGAGGACAAAAAGACGAGCAGAAGTATCTCTCTTCCCTGAGAATACAATTCCCGAATACATACCTTTACGAAAGGATAGAGGTTGGGGTAGTCAGCCGCAATAGCTACCTCCGAGCCGTCAAGGCTCGCCTTATAGTACACTCCATCTTCAAACTCTACAAATATGTCCGGATCCTCATGGAATCTGGGGTCCTCATTGCGATCATGATCCTCTGGCTGGGGTCGGGGCAATTAATGTTCTCGATAATTTGCCTCCATGACTATTTAAAAAGGTAACCAGGGTATTGGGTCAATGGATCTCAATGAGTAAAAAAGTACTGAGCGGTTAGAAAACTTACCCATTTAATGGGATTGTACATGGAGAAGGCCTCTCGGCAATTTAAATGAAGGAAGTCTTCTTCTTCTCCTTTATAAAGGTCGGACAGTGCTGCGGCTAATGCGGCTTGGCTATCCGGACCCTTTCACCTATCGCGGGATGCGTCGTTCGCTCCGTTATAGTTCCATAAGGGAGTTACCCTGGATTGAAGTGGCTGGATCACCTCTATATTGCAATGGCCATAACTTCCACTATGGAGAGTCCGGAATGGGTCAGTACCTTGACCTTGTTTACCAATCTCATCACTTTCGCGCTGTCCTCCTGAGCAGGGGACTTGGGACGCCAACTATATAGCTTCTTCAAGGGGGCGCTGGAAATTTTGGCAGTCCACGCAGAACAGGGTCCAGAAGAGGTACATCATTGATATAAAACCACTCTGAAGACCATTCAGCGGATCCCTTCTTTGGAGTTCCGACTGGGTTGTCGGATCCGGCTATACGCCATACTTCGGCGCCGCCCACTTCAAAAATAGACCCGCCGGACTGATGGTGGGGCACGAGGAAGAAGAACTTTTTCCATAGTTCAAAGTGAGACTCGCAACCCAAAAATAATTTGAAAAGGGCGACGAAGCTAGAGATATGTAAAATGGAACCTGGTGTGAGGTTGTGCAGTTGGATCCTATAGTATTCCATTAGGCCCCTAAGGAAGGGGTGGATTGGGAATCCCATGCCCCTCAAGAGTAATGAGATAAAGCACACCCTCTCCCCTTGGCTAGGATTGGGGAAATTCTCTGCCAATGCATCAACGCCTATAGAAGTTAACCCCGCCCGTACGGAGACTAGATCCAAGGGAGGGAGATATCCTTCCGTTTGAAGCCGACTGAGCTGGAGGTGGGATACGGAGCAGCTCTGCCAATCCCCTTCTTAAGGGCCGTGAGGGCGCGAGGAGGAGCCTGGGGCACTCGCCATGGTCTGAATTTTTCTGTGGATTGCTCAATTGCTCTTGGTGTGATGCGAGATGGTGTTTTGAAGATCTCACATCATTTTATAGGCGCGGCCTGTGTCTGTCAGAAATATTAAAATACAGGGATAACAGTTTGCATTCACTCAACGCGTGGAAATCGAGGCGACGGCAGGGAGGAATCATAAAGACTAGACGCGGAAACCAATGCCGGACTATCATCAATCCGGAGTATAATGGGGAGCCCGCCTTGCAAAGCCGAAGACTTGCATCCGCATACTACATTGTCATTGAAGGCAAGTTCGATGGCTACTGAGGGAGTCCTGGATTCGGGGGTCCTCAGGTGTCTGGCCTAGGAGCGTGGGCCGTGCTACATGGGCCGTATAGGATCAAGTTGAAGATTATCCACCATGTCCGGATGGGACTTCTCAATACATAGGCGACACGAATAGAGTCCGGAGGTTTCCTTCTTTGATAAACCAACCTTGTACAAACCCTAAGCCCTTCCGGTGTGTATATAAATGGGAGAGGTTAGTCCATAGGGGCTAACTTCGACATCATCACTGGAATCCTCATAGGCTAGACATCTAGGGTTAGCCACTACGCTCTCGAGGTAGATCAACTCTTGTAATCTTCATACTCGTCGAATATAATCAAGTAGGAGTAGGGTTTTACCTCCATAAAGAGGGTCCAAACCTGGGTAAACACTGTGTCCCCTAGCTTCCTATTACCATCGATCCTTAGACGCACAGCTTGGGTCCCCCTACCCGAGATCTGCCAGTTTTGACACCGACACAACCCACCTGGGCGTGCCGGCCCCCAGGCATGCCCTAGTGGGTTGTGCTCCCCTCGCAGCCCCCTCAGGTACTTTCTTGGCCCATCGTGCGTCTTGTGGTCCAGAAAAAATCACCAAAAAGTTTCCCTGCCTTTGGACTTTGTTTGGTATTGATTTCCTGCGAAGTAAAAAACAAGAAAAAAACAACAATTGGCACTGGGCACTATGTCAATAGGTAGTCCCAAAAAATGATATAAAGTTGCTATAAAATGATTATAAAACATACAAGAATGATAATATAACAACATGGAACAATCAAAAATTATAGATATGTTGGAGACGTATCAGCATCCCCAAGCTTAATTCCTGCTCGTCCTCGAGTAGGTAAATGATAAAAATAGAATTTTTTATGTGGAATGCTTCCTAACATGTTCATCACATAATTTTTCCTTTGTAGCATGGACATTTAGACTTTTATATGATTCAAAGCAATAGTCTAGTTTTGATATGAAGATTTCAATACGTCTCCAAGCAACCATGTCTTTCAAAATATCAGCACTAAAGCAAGTTATCCCTAGCCCATTATGCTCAATCATTGATCCATTCATGAAACACACTCGCATATTAGCTACACCCAATGTTCAAGTATGATCATAGTGCCCCTTAGTTGGTGATTTATACGAGAAGATGGAGACTCAGATAAAAATTACATAAAGTACAAGAAAGGCCCTTCGCAGAGGGAAGTAGGGATTTTTAGAGGTGCCAGAGCTCAAAGCGAAAAAAAGTAGAGATAAAAACATTTTGCGTGTCATGCTTTTCCTGTCAACAAAAACGATTGAGTAGTTCCCAATACTTTCCATGCTCGATATATCATAGGCGGTTCCCAAACAGAAAATAAAGTTTATTCCTTTTTCCATCATATTTTCACCTTCCACAGCTAACCAAATCCATGGGTGCCGTCCATACCAACACTTTCCAAGGAATTTATTATTTAACAACATGAAGTAAATTCATTTTTCATTTCGGGATGGGGCATCCCTAATACCTTTGCCGTACTCTCGTGCAATGCCAAGTGAATAAACACTCATCTTGAGAATAACGCACCTAGCATGGAAAAATATCAGCCACCCCTACCGTTTCATGAGCGGTACGAGCACACAAAAGAGAAGTTTATTTTGAAAATTAGAGACGGCACATACAAATTTGCTTAGAACGGCAAAAGAATGCCACATATAGGTAGGTATAGTGGACTCATGTCGCAAAACTGGTTTAAGGATTTTGGATGCACAAGTAGTGATCATACTTAGTGCAAATGAAGGCTAGCAAATGATTTAGAAGCATCTAACCAAGAAACGAAAAATCTCATAAGCGAGCATTAAGCATAACTAACAACGAATATTGCACCACATGTAGGATGTGCTTGCATAGGGAACCACAAACCTTAGCACCAATATTCTTACTAAAGCATAATTACTCATAAACATGACTCACATGTTATATCAACATATCACAAAACTATTACAGGGAATCAAGTTTATTTTGTCCAACGATCTTCATGAATTTTTTTATTATATCCCTCTTGAATATCTATCAGTTATGGACTAATTACATATGTTGCTTTTGATAGCTCAAACAAATCTAAGTGAAGAACATGATCATAAAATTTTCTTCTCTCAAAATAATTTAAGTGAAGCAAGAGAGAATTTCTTAAAAAAATACTAACTCTCAAATAGATCTAAGTGAAGGATGAGAGCATTTCTTCAAAAATACAAAAGCACACCATGCTCAAAAAGATATAAGTGAAGCACTAGATCAATTCCAAAGCTCAAAAAGATGTAAGTGAAGCATAGAGAGCGATTCTAGCAAGTCATAGCATAGTTTTAGCCCTCTCAAATAGGTGTGTCCAGCAAGGATACATGACTTAGAATAAAAATAAAAAAAAGCAAAGAATCATATCATACAAGACGGTCCAAGCAAAACTCATGATATGTGACGAATAAAAATATAGCTCCAGGTAAAATACTGATGGTCGTTAGAAGAAAGATGGGATGCCACTCGGGGCATCCCCAAGCTTAGTTGCTTTCTTATCTTTTAGATAATAGCTTGGGATTCCATGGGCATCCCCAAGCTTAGGATCTTCTTACTCCTTATTCCTTCATCCATCGGGATCTCACCCAAAACTTGAAAACTTCAATCACACAAAACTCAACAAAACCTTCGTGAGATCCATTAGTATAACAAAGAAAATCACTACTATAAGTACTATTCCAAACCCATTCATATTTCATTTTTGCATTATATCTACTTTATTCCAACTTTGCTATAGCTTATACGCTCCAATACAAACTATAGATTCATCAAAATTAGCACACAATGCAAAGAAAACAGAATCTGTCATAAACAGAATAGTCTATAGCAATCTGAATACTTCGAATACTTCTGTAACTCTAAAAATTCTGAAAACTTAGGACAATGTGGGAAATTTGTATATCAATCTTGTGTAAAAAATTCAGAGAAAAATCACATATCCGTGATTTATGAAAATTATTTTACTGAGCACAAAAGTTTCTGTTTTTCAACAAGATCAAATCAACTATCACCCAACATGATCCCAAAGGCTTTTCTTGGCACAAACACTAATTAAAACACAACACAATCATAACAATAGGATAATTGTGCAAACACTACTAGAACAGAAAGAAAAAGACAAAATAAATTTTATTCATTGGGTTGCCTCCCAACAAGCGCTATCATTTTACGCCCTTAGCTAGGCATAATGCAAAGATATAAGTGTTGTCATCTTTATTTCCACTCCCTTTAGAAGTGTTTTTGTCAGGTGGTTTTGCAAAGACAACATAAAACACCTCATCCATAGAGACTTTAGCACTATTAAGTTGCTTATCATCGTATCCCCTTTGATTTTCGGCAACAATCCAAGAATAGTGTTGATTAACATCATTGAAGACTTGTTGGATTATTATGGCTAAAACAGGGACTTCCTTTTAAGATTCTCATAATAAAATTGATTATTTCCAAGCAAGTGTCTTAACATTTAATCACTATTATAAAAGATTTCATATATTACCGGTTTTTCACGGTTCATACCATAAAAATCAAAGTTGTCCCTAGCTTCCCGTATTATATAGTTAAATGCATTCATAAGAACAAGGGTAGCCAACTTTTTAGCTTTTGGATTCTTTATAACAGGTAACTCATAAAACAATCTTTGCAAGGTGGGATGAGTACGGATGAACTCATTCTCAAGTTTCAGAACTAGTGCTGAAATAGCTTCTGCATACGATTTTGTTCTTTTATGTATAGGAGCATCATCAAGAGTTAAACTTCCGACACAATTGAAAAATTCTTGGATATGTTCTTTTCCCATAATATTTCCTTGCCCCAAAACAAAAGTTTTAGCATCCAAATTTCCAGATCGTCCAATTTTAGGAGTTAGGCCATCATCTGTTTCTGCGATGCCAAAGTCACTCATGGTGACAAAAAAAAGGAGATCTGACGAGAAAACGGTGAACGAAAAAGAGGGCGAATAAAACGGCAAATTTTTGTGAAGTGGGGGAGAGGAAAACTAGAGGCAAATGAAAAATAATGTAAACTGCAAGGAGATGAGATTTGTGATTAGGAACTTGGTGGATGTTGATGATGTCTCCCCAGCAATGGCGCCAGAAATTCCTTTTGATGCGGCTTGAACTACGTCGGTATTTCCCCAAAGAGGAAGGGATGATGCAGCACAGCTACGGTAGGTATTTCCCTTAGTGATGAGATCAATGTTATTAAACCAATAGGAGAACCACGAAACACCACATAAATAGCTCATGCACACAAACAACAAATACTTGCAACTCGACGTAAGAGAGGGGTTGTCAATCCCTCACGGGTAAAAGGATAGGTAAAATTGTAGTAGATTGGATAAATAGATCTCGCGGGAACACGACATAAAATAAATAAATAAAAATTGCAGCAAGGTATTTTGTGTTTTTGTATTAATAGATCTGAAAATAAAAGCAAATAAAAATAGATCTTGAAGGCAAATATAATAATGAAGAGACACGGGGCCGTAGATTTCACTAGTGGCTTCTCACAAGAAAAATAGCATACGGTAGGTAAAAAAATTACATTTGGTCAATTGATAGAATTTCAAATAATCATGACGATATCCAGGCAATGATCATTATATAGGCATCACGTCCAAGATTAGTAGACCGACTCCTACCTACATTAACTACTATTACTCCACACATCGACCGTTATCCAGCATGCATCTAGTGTATTAAGTTCATGGAAAAATGGAGTAATGCAATAAGAACGATGACATGATGTAGACAAGATCTATTTATGTAGAAATAGACCCCATCTTGTTATCCTTAATGGCAATGATACATACATGTCGGTTCCCCTTCTGTCACTAGGATCAAGCACTGTAAGATCGAACCCATCGCAAAGCACCCTTTCCGATGGCAAGAAAACTAGATCTAGTCGGCCTAACTAAACCAAAGATTCATAGAAGAAATAAAAGGCTATAAGTAATCATGCATATAAGATATCAAAAGACTCAAATAACTTTCATGGATAAAAACATAGATCTGATCATAAACTCAAAGTTCATCGGATCCCGACAAACACACCGCACAAAGAGTTACATCAAATAGATCTTTAAGAGATCATTATATTGAGAATAAAAAGAGAGAGAGGAAGCCATCTAGCTACTAACTACAGACCCGTAGGTCTACGATGAACTACACACACATCATCGAAGGGCACCAATGAAGATGATGAACCCCTCCATGATGGTGTCTAGATTGGATCTGTGGTTTCTGGAACTTGCGGCGGCTAGAACTCCCCTAGGGTTTCTGGAGGGGTATTTATAGAGAAAATAGGCGGTGCGGGAGGCCACCGAGGTGGGCACAACCCACCTGGGTGTGCCGGCCCCCAGGTGCGCCCTGGTGGGTTGTGCTCCCCTCGCAGTCCCCCTCAGGTACTTTCTTGGCCCATCATGTGTTTTCTGGTCCAGAAAAAATCACCAAAAAGTTTCGTTGCGTTTGGACTCCATTTGGTATTGATTTCCTGCGAAGGAAAAAACAAGCAAAAAATAGCAACTAGAATTGGGCACTATGTCAATAGGTTAGTCCCAAAAAATGATATACAGTTGCTATAAAATGATTGTAAAACATCCAAGAATGATAATATAACAACATATAATAATCAAAAATTATATATACGTTGGAGACGTATCAGTAACCGAATTGTAACCCAGAACCATACACCCACATAAACTAAATCAACACCTGCTAATCGAAACAATAAACCAAATAAACCAAAACAGCAACCCCGAATAATCTAGAATGGAAAAACAGTGGAACCGAACAACACCTGAATAAACCAAAAACATTAACTCAGCCGCACCATAAACCAAAACAACAACTAAATTGTAACTCAGAACAACACACCTGAATAAACCGGAACAAAAACAACTGCTAATCGAAACAATACCCCGAATAAACAGAAATAACAAACCCAATAACATGGAACAATAAAACCAGTTAAAATGAAGCAACACCCAAATAAAGCAAAACCTTTAATCCAACCAAACCATCAACTCAAATAGTAGCCAAATTGTAATATAGAACAGTACACCCGAATAAACCGGGACAACATACAAAGAAATATTAATAGGCCAGCTAGTTTGCTTAGTTTGTTAAATTATTTAATGTTGGTTATGTGCCTACACAGATCATGGAGTAAAGATAGAATTCGTGTTTTTCACTTAATTTTATTTTATCGCGTAATAAATTTTATTTTCTTGCTTATCAGACGAAAACAATCACAGGCACGGCGTGTGCCGCGCTTCTTCGACGCTAGCATATAGCGATAATGCAGTTGCGGCGGTGGCTAGTCGTCCTCCGGCGTAATCCTGCTAGAAGGATATGGGAATCCCGCTAGTAGGATACAGGAAGGCCATCTTCTCGTAAATTAGCGGGGAGAAATGACCTCTTTTACGAGGTCCTCTAAATGACTCCCTATAAATGGTGGCTATTTTAGATGACAGTTATTTTAGAGATTCTTTTGCTCCAACTCTCCGTAAGTGGTGGCTATTTTAGATGGTGGTTATTTTAGAAATAGGGGAACCATTGGAGTTGCTCTAAGAGCATCTCCAACACGCGCGCTATCTTAGCCGCGCGCTGGAAAAGACTGTTTTTTTACGTGCGGAGCTGAAACGGGCGCTCCAGCAGTCGCGCGACAATCACGCGCGCAGTATAATGGTTTCAACATGCAGAGTAAAACGGCATCATGCGCTGCTTATTTCGTGCGAACGCTCCCGCGCTCTGGACATTCAAGCGTGCGCGACCAACTGCCGCCAACCTCTCCGGCCGCCCCGCCTTCGCCCCGCCCCGCGCCTTTGCCGGTGAAATTCGACCGACAGAAGGGCGCGCCGACATCCCCCAACCCCTCCCTACACCCGTGACCCCTCCGCTGCTGCTGTCGCCGCAAACCCTAGGGCGGGATTGAGCTTCGGCTTTACCGCTGACGACCCTCCTCCAAGCACCAGTCTCGGGCACGGCCTTTTCATGGCGCCACGAACGACCTCGCAGGGTGGTGTCGCGCCGCCACCTGTCGTGAAGCCGCGGGCCCCCGTCTCCAAGCGACCAAATGCGGTGGCGGCGACGGTGGGGAAGGTGTCGAGGAAGAAAAAAAGGCGGATGGCTCTTTTAGGCGGCCGAAGAAGAAGCTTGCAGGGCGTCCGGCAGCGCCTCCGCCAACCGAAGTGCCGGAGAGCTCGCAATTTCTTGCGCCAACTGCCAATGCGCACAAGGTGTTTGATGAGTGGTATGATTTTCACACTTCTTTGTTGGTGTTTTTTACATAAATGTATACATATGGATAGCTTAGTTTTCTTCTACTATGTCAACTATGGGTGTTGGCTCCAACAATTCTCAGAGGTATCAAACCAATGAAGTGCATGAAGATGATCATGAGTTTGAGGTGGGCGAGGATGGTGAGGGTATCGTCGATGCACCAAAAGAAAGAGCGGTCAACTACACCATGGACGAATACATCTTGCTATGCAATACATGGTTGCTTGTGTCTGTGGATGCCAACGTTGGAGGGGACCAAAGTAGAGATACATATTGGGTCTGGATGAAGGAGCACTTCGATATGCATAACAAGAGTGGAATTGACTGCACCGAAAGATCTCTTCGCTCCCGGTGGTCGACAATCAACAAAGATTGTCAAAGGTGGGCGGCGACACTTAAGGCGGTTGACACAATAAACCCAAGTGGCACTAATGATAGAGATAGGGTAAGTGTCATTTCTTTATGTTCCTTCCATGTTCATGCTTCTTCTTTGGTGTTTCAAGTGCTAACTTGTTCTTTTGTTTTAGCTCACTATTGCACAAAACTTATTTCAAGGAGAAGAGAAGAAGACCAAGAAAGGGAAGGTCAAGAAAGGGAGACCATTTGTGTTGCCCCATAGCTACAATGTGTTGAAGGACGAAGAGAAATGGAAGCCCCGTGATGACCAAGAGGAGAGCTAGAAAATCAAGGCAACAATTGATTTGGATGATGAGGAGGAGGAGGAGGCATCAAGTGATGGCGGCAAGAGAAGCCCTGCAACAAACTCGGTTGCCAACTCCAAGCCAAAAAGACCAAATGGACGTAAGAATGATGCAAAAGAAAAAAGAGGAGGTGATGATTTAAAGAATTATATGGAAACAATTGTGAAGGCACGAAAGGAAGCAAACGATGTCACGATGATGACAAGGAGCCAAGATGCGGCGACCGAGGAGAGGAGGGTGGCGACCGAGGAGAGGAACATGGCATTGGAGGAGAAGAAATTGACCATGAAGGAGCGAGCAAGATTATTGAAATGGAAGAATTACTTATTTTTCATGGACACATCTACCGTCGATGATAGGTAAAAGGATTACATCAATCTTTTCTGTGATGAAGTCTTGGTCCAAAAAATGCCATGGCCATTAGAGGTATGGGAGCTACCATGAGAGGCTTCAGAGGCATGGGATCTATCATGGGAGGCTTCGGAGCTACCATGGACGACATCATAGGCATGTGTGCTTTGGAGCTATGATGGACGGCATCGGAGCACCTATGAGAGGCATGGGTGGCTTCAAAGCTACCATAGGAGGCATGTAAGACATGAGTTTTGGGTCTCCCATGGGAGGCATGGGAGCATCTCCAGGACATGGGTGCATGCATTGCTTCCGGTGTGCCTAACATACCTTCGTATGATGCCATTGGAGATCTTGCATGGGTGGATGCATGACTTCCGACGTGCCTCACATACCTTCGAATGATGCCATTGGAGATCTTGCGAACAACATCCGAGTTCCCGATGACGATACCTTCATATGATGCCGTTGGAGATCTTGCGAACACCATTTGAGTTCCCAATGACGATGCGGCGCTTGAAAATGAAGAGGAGGACGAAAAATCATCTTTGAATGAGGAAGAAGAGAAGGATGATGTGGCATTTTTGTTGATGTGCCATTTGTTTGTGTGAACTTTGTTATGAACTTGGTTGGGTGATTTTAAACAATGCCGTGCAATTGAACTATGCTATATTGCTCCAACTCTTATTTGCACACTTGTTTAAATGTTTATCATATTTGCAAGCATCAGTTGCTAGCACTGGAAATTTAGTCAGTTGCTAGTGCTGGAAATTTAGCGCATCCACGCCGCCATGGCTTTGCGCTTGAAATTTAGCGCGCTACTAGAGCCATAGCGCCTCGCCATATTTTAAGGAAGTCGCTAGCATATTTTACGGCAGGCGCTGGAGCCAGCTGTCGGTGTACAAAAGTGTGGGTACTTCAGTACCCCTTACTTGTGCATGGATGGTCGCAGCCACACCTACAACAGGGCTTGGTAAAGCAGAGGAGGATGGCAGGAGGCAAGATAGGTACAAAGAATATCAAAACAGCTGCTCAAAGTGACAAGCAGCGGAAGGCTGGCAGGGCCACGCCTGGCAACAAGCCTTGCTGAGGCGACCTGCGAGGACCTTGCCGGGGCAGCCTGCGAAGTGACCAACAGGGCCACCACCCTTGGGGTTGAGAGCTCTGACACCATAGACAACGTTAAAACCAAGATCTGGAGAGCACATGCCTGATAGCATGCAGTCCCTCATGAAGATTGGCAGCCCACAAATCCACGTGGGATCAGAAGACGAAGACCCCTGGCAAGACCCTTGCCAGGGACGACTCCAAGGCCCCTGGCAAGCCTTGCCAGGGACGATCGCTGGCCCGCGACCAGACCCGCGCCCGACAAGGTTTTGCCACCTCACCACCACTCCGGTGCGATGATAGGCATGCCAACTAGGCAAGCGCCTACGTGGCGGCATGCAGATCTTCGTGGAAGCTTGCCATTTCACCAACACAGCAGCTAGTTGGCTAGCGTGGCACTGCATGCCTCGTCGGCCCGGGCGAGTGGCAAGGCGAGGAGGAGCGGCGAAGGATGATATGTCCTCTGTTACCGACCCCAATAAAGCAAGAGGACACGTAGGCAACACATTAAATGCGCTTGTCCTATGTTGATCGAGTGATAAGCTCGTACGATTGTAGCTTGCCACCTCCTCTGTGCCACTATGGCAACCCCTTTGTGTATAAAAGGCAGCCCAAGGCGCACAGAGAGAGGATTCAGACTTTTGGACAAAGCACGCACCGTAGCTTGTTCAAAAGCTCAAGAACACACATATAACAAGACAAAGCAGGACTTGGGTATTACGCATCTCTGCAGCCCGAACCTGGATAAAAATTCCCTGTGTGCTAACGGCTTGACCTGCTCTTCATGCAACTAACCACCCGCTGAACGTAGAAGGGATCTTTGTGACCCCATAGGTGATCAGTTTCCCCGACATGTTTGGCACGCCAGGTAGCGGGTGTTACTTGTGAGAATCTGGTTTGTAGGTTAGTGCAGTAGTTTCTTCGCTGCCATGGCTCGGAAGAAGAAGATGACCGCAGCGGCCAGCCCAATGGAGGCCGTTCGCGCCACCCGTTGCGGAGGCTCGGGCAAGCAGCGGCGTCTACGGCCGCAACGACGATGCGCACAGCAACAAAAAGCTAAGTCAACTCAACTTTGAGTAATTATTCCTTTTTATAAGGTTATCCCCCTCGATGGTTTTGGTCCTTGTATGCAGAACCTGCACGCAAAAGGAACCATGCCGCGATTGGCAACGCCCCTATTCTATTTCGAGTCTACTCAATAGTTCGGGTGCCGCGCTCTGCTAAGAACGGTGGGGTACCTTGCCGTAATCAATATCGCCCATGTTCTGCTTCGAGTCCGCTTGACAGTTCAGGTGACTGCGCCAAGAGCGGCAAGGTAACCTGCTAACATTGACGCCCTTCGTAGGCTGCTAAGGATCCGTCCTTCTAGCGCCTATGACAAGGGGTGTGCGTGCAGGCGGGCCTATCCAACCAAGCGTAGGGTGCAGAAAATACAAGGATAAACCACAACGGGAAGATAACATGCAACCGGTTCAAAGTACGGCAAAAGTTATATTACATCAAAAGTTGTCGCGATTCTAACATAAGATAATTTGTCTAGGGTACAAACTCACAACAACTACAAGGAACGAAGCAGTTAATCCTGGCGCTAGCCCTCCAGCCTTGCGACTCCGTTGACACCGCTGATGATGGGCTCGATGTGCTCCTCGAGCGCCTGACGGTCGACGTCCTCCTGCAAGCTGTCGAGCGCCTGAGCAAAGTCGACGCTGGGGTTCTAGTGCGCCACCTTGGTGAGCACCTTGATCAAGGTGTCCCGACAAAGTTGCTGGGACTCCTCGGCCAGGTAGGCCGCCCTGGTGGACTAGAGCAGCTTTAGAGCGTCAAGGACGCGCTCAAAGAACAGGGATAGCCTGGCGCTCTCGGCCATATTCACCTCGTGGGAGAACCTGAAGTTCAGCATGCCCATGGCAGTCAGCTGCGTGGTGATCTTCTCCGCGACGTCCACTAGGTGGCTGGTCCAAAGCTTCATGCTCTCCACGATCTTGTTGTGGGAAGAGGCGGCAGTCCGCAGCAGTAGCTGCTCGTCTGCGAGATCCTTGGCCAGGATCTGCTCACGAGCCTGGGACTCCGAAAGCATCTTCTCCTGGCTGTCCAACTTTAGCTTCAGATCATCAATGGATGGAGAGGAGGTAGGTTTTACCAGATATGGTGGTCTGCATCTCCGCCAGGTCATAAAGAGCTTTCTCTCTATCGTCCTTGAGCGTGGAGATCTCCTTGGTGAGCTCGACCAAGTTCGCCTCCAACTTTTCCACCTTGCCGGCCAGCTCAATCTTGGTGGCCTCTGCCACCTCAGCGTGGTCGACGGCCTCCTTCAGCTTGCCGGCGTGGTCAAGGGCCAGAGCATCAAGCAATTTCTGGTGCTTCTGTGTTAGGTCTTGGGTCTGTTGTGCGATGAGCCTCTCGATATCCTCGTCCTTGGCGCGAAGCGTGGCGGCAAGCGCCGCTTCGCGAGTGACCAGGTCCTCCTCCTAGACATCAAGTGAGATGCAACACTACGTCTGATCGGACTCGTCCTCGGCGGCCTTGGCCTTTGCCACCTCCTGCGCCTTCTCAAAATCGTCCTGCTTCAAGAGGAGATCCCGCTGGCGCTCGCTCAGTTGGATTTGGGAGGCCTTCAGATCTTCCCGAGCCTCGTCAAACCAGATTTTCATCTGGGCGATGCGCTCCTGGAAGTCCGCCTCGGCCTTGTCCATGGCTGCCATTCTGGAGTCCACCTTCTCCTTGCGAGCCCGATGGAGAGCCTGGAGCTTGTGGAAGTTAGCGCCTATAGCATGAAGGAGTTGGTCCTCCTTGGAGCCACCGCTGCTGATGCTCGGTTCGTCAACAAACTGGAGCCCGGTGGTGGTGAGGATCTCCTCATCAAAGACCCCCCCCCTCGATTAGTGTTCTGGTGCCTGCCGCTCCTGGGATGCTGACGAAGAGGTCGTCGCCAACCTTCAAGTGCCTGCTCGGGGCAGGGGCTGAGGAGGAGGAAGGCTGGTCATTGACCACCTCCTCCCCGGCAGGATCCTTGGCGGCCCCTCCAGTGGTGGCCTTGCCGGCCTCCCCGGTAGGCCCCGTAGCGGCCTCCTCGGCAGCAGCCTTGCCGGCCTCTCTGGTAGGGTCCTCGGCCACCTCCTCCCCAGCAGGGTCCTTGTCGGTTTCCCCGGCAAGCCCTGTGGCGGCCTCCTCAACGGATCCCATGGCGGCCTCCTCGGCAGCAATATTGGAGGCCTCGACCTTGGCATCCCTGGCGGTCTCCATGATTATGGCGTCGACGTCCGCCTGGTCCGCCAAGGGAGGATTTGAAGCCAAGGAAGGGAGAAAGGCATAACCAAAATCAGAAAAGTTCACAACAAGGAAAAGGGAAGGAATTGAGGTGACGATGGCGGGGAACAGGAGCAAGTGACATACCCACGGTGAGTGGGGAGGGTGCATCCCCCTCCCCGGCAACATCTATTGCCGGGACGTGGTCACCAGCGCCAGTGCCTGCCTCCCCTCCTCTGAGCACATGGGCTCATTAGTGGGTGCTCTTGCCAGGGACGCCCCTCCGGCCGGCGTAGTTGATGGGGGCGGCGTGTCGGGCGCGGCCCTTAGGGGCTCCTGCTGTTGCTGCTGCCCTCCTACAATCCCGGCAAGGTCTTCAAGACGAGACGCGCTCCAACGCCTGCCGGCAAGAAATAAGTGGCGAACTTACGCTGGGGGCTGGAGTGGGGGCTGCGCTGGGGGCTGGACTGCGGACTGACGAAGATCCTCCCTGACGCGTGAGGAATGCTTGTCGAGGCTTGGCACTTGTCGAGGCCTTGGCTCTTTTCACCCTCTGGGCCAGCGTCTCCGTGTCGCTGCAACAATAAAGCCAAATCAAGATGAAGTGATTCGAGTAAGGAGTCGGAGAATAGATGGGGGAAGTAGAGTACATACTCATCCTCCTCTTTTTCTGCCCTCCTCTTCTTCCTTAGCCTGAATGACCCAAGCTCATATTTGGCCGCTGGGACAGAGCCCGCTGGGGAAGGAGACGGAGTCCTTACACGCTTGACCGCAGGAGAAGCGGTGGCGCGTCTGCTCGAGGAGGAAGAAGTGGCGGCACGACTGGTCGAGGAGGAGGCAGCGGCTGTGGCCCTCTTCGTCGCTGCGGCCGCGCGCCTCATCTAGCACAGGGGCTCCGCCTGATCCCCTTGCCGCTGCGTGGCCTTGACGGGGAGGACTGGCTCGCTAGAGCTGGTCCGTCGCAAGACGTGCCTCTTCTTCAGGGCTGAGGGCTCGTCCGCCCCGGATGCCTCCTTGGCCGGCTCTTCGGCCGCCTCCGCAGCAGGGGGAGCCCCAGCACTAGCACCACTGGTCTCCCTGGCAGGTCCCACCCACTTGAGGAATCTTTGCTCCTCTTCGGCCTCTTCGGCCTCGTCCTCCACGGTGCCGGAGCTGCCGGCCTCCGCGGCAAGTTCCGCCTCCTTCTCTCTAGCGGCAATGTACGCCACCTCTTCATCGGTGGTGGGTGATACGTCTCCGTCGTATCTATAATTTTTGATTGTTCCATGCCAATATTATTCAACTTTCATATACTTTTGGCAACTTTTCATATTATTTTTGGGACTAACATATTGATCCAGTGCCCAGTGCCAGTTCCTGTTTGTTGCATGTTTTATGTTTCGCAGAAACCCAATATCAAACAGAGTCCAAACGGGATAAAAATGGACGGAGAATTATTTTGGAATATATGTGATTTTTGGGAGGAAAAATCAATGCTAGACGGTGCCCGAGGGGGCCACGAGACAGGGGGCGCGCCCCAGGGAGGCAGGCGCGCCCTGGACCCTCCTGGGCACCCCGTAAGGCGGTTGACGCTCTTCTTTTGCTGCAAGAAAGCTAATTTATGAGAAAAATCTGGGTGAAAGATTCACCCCAATCGGAGTTACGGATCTCCGGATATAAAAAAACGGTGAAGGGGAAGAATCAGGGAACGCAGAAACAGAGAGAGACAGAGAGATAGATCCAATCTCGGAGGGGTTCTCGCCCCTCCGACGCCATGGGAGCCAAGGACCAGAGGGGAAACCCTTCTCCCATCTAGGGAGAAGGTCAAGGAAGAAGAAGAAGAAGGGGGGCTCTCTCCCCCTTGCTTCCGGTTGCGCCGGAACGCCACCGGGGGCCATCATCATCACCGCGATCTACACCAACACCTCCACCATCTTCACCAACATCTCCATCACCTTCCCCCCATCTATATTCAGCAGTCCACTCTCCCGCAACCCCCTGTACCCTCTACATGAACATGGTGCTTTATGCTTCATATTATTATCCAATGATGTGTTGCCATCCTATGATGTCTGAGTAGATTTTCGTTGTCCTACCGGTGATTGATGAATTGCTATGATCGGTTTGAGTTGCATGTTTTATTATTGGTGGTGTCCTATGGTGCTCTCCGTGTCACGCAAGCATGGGGGATTCCCACTGTAGGGGTTTGCAATATGTTTATGATTTGCTTATGGTGCGTGGCGTGAGTGATACAAGCACAGACCCAAGTAAGTAGGTTGTTTGCGTATGGGATAAAGGGGACTTGATACTTTAATGCTATGGTTGGGTTTTACCTTAATGATCTTTAGTAGTTGCGGATGCTTGCTAGAGTTCCAATCATAAGTGCATATGATCCAAGAAGAGAAAGTATATTAGCTTATGCCTCTCCCTCAAATAGAATTGCAATAGTGATTACCGGTCTAGTAACATAGTCAATTGCTTAGGGACAATTTCACAACTCCTACCACCACTTTTCCACACTCGCTATATTTACTGTATTGCTTCTTTATCCAAACAGCCCCTAGTTTATATTTACGCGTTCTTTATATTCTTGCAAACTTATCCAACAATACCTAC
Source organism: Triticum aestivum (assembly GCF_018294505.1). NCBI lineage: Eukaryota > Viridiplantae > Streptophyta > Magnoliopsida > Poales > Poaceae > Triticum > Triticum aestivum. The sequence goes on from NC_057795.1 coordinate 335,380,735, forward strand.
AAAGTACTTCTAGTTTCATACTTGTTCTAGGTAAAGCGAACGTCAAGCGTGCGTAGAGTTGTATCGATGGTCGATAGAACTTGAGGGAATATTTGTTCTCCTTTAGCTCCTCGTTGGGTTCGACACTCTTACTTATCGAAAGAGGCTACAATTCATCCCGTATACTTGCGGGTTATCAAGACCTTTTTGTTGCGCCGTTACCGGGGAGTCATGGCGTGGGGTGAATATTCTCGTGTGTGCTTGTTTGCTTTATCACTAAGTAATTTTTATTTGATGTTCTTAGTTGTTTTCTATATTTAGTTATGGGTAGGAAACGCAAAATACAAAAAAAAATAGTTGTACCTACTGAACCAATGGTTGAGGAACCAATCAAAATCTATCACACTCCTGAAGCTTTTTACTTGGATCATCTTCGATCCCGTTGTGCTCGTGCTGAAACCCCAACTAGCTTAGTTGAGGGCAAATCTTTAGATGAGCATGCTTGTTATGTGTGACACTGTATATCTGAAAAAGGGAAACTTTTACTGGATCAAATTCATTATTTGCAATGCTATGCTTGGAATTTATGTGAAATATATGATGTTACTTGTTGTTCTGAAAACCCTAAGAAACACCTTCCAAAACAATGTGAGTTTATTGATAATGGAATCGTATCTTCGTATGCTAAGGGTGTTTATAATTACTATGATGTTCAACAAATTGAAGAATTTGTTGCTTTTAAGGGTGCTTATGAAATTGCTTCTTTGATTGAAAAGTATGATGCTACTCTCCACAAATCTAAAATTTTTGCCATACTTGAATATTGTTATGATAATTATGCTTCTAATGCTTGTTAAACCATATATTGAGGACTTCTCCACTGTCCAAGAAGAGACTAATATTTTGCAGGAGTCTATGGAAGAAGAAATTGACGAAACTGTGAGCTCATTGGATGAAAAAGATGATGAGGAGAGCGAAGAACAAAAGGAGGAAGAGCGAATTAGCTACCCGTGCTGTCGTGGAATTAACACGTCAGATGTCCTCATGAAAGGACTTAGTCGTGGAGCCATCGCAATGGGTTAGCTTGAAGGGGTCAAACCGGACAAGGGACACGGGAGTTTATACTACTTCGGCCCCTTCGATGAAGGTAAAAGCCTACGTCTAGTTGTGATGGGATTGATTGGGTTTCGATGATCAGGGAGCGAAACACGCTTGCCTGAGTCTCGAGTTGTTGTCTGTTCTCCCTGAACCGCCGCCGGGTCGTCCCTTTATATACACAGGTTGACGCCCGGCTGGTCTACAGAGTCCTGGGGCCGACTCATACAAAGTGTCCGGCTCGGTCTCTCCTTTCCTAACTTACATTACAAGTTTACATAGTCATGGCGGTTTACCACTATGGGCCCTAATCCGCCTTTGGGTTGCGGGCTTCTAAGCTTCATTAGTAAAACACCATCTTCCGGATCTTCATGGGCTTCGGCATAGTCTAGGGTGAACCGGGCCCTCCTGGCCGGTTTATACTCAGTAGCTATATCCTCAACATTAGGCCCGAGATTGATTTGAATTTGTTCATGTCAATCTTCAATACTTCAAAGATATCCTGTAGGCGTCTTCTTGTATTTTCGTAAACCGCCATATTGTCTTCTCCTGTAAATTTTGTAAACCGCCGTGATGTCATCTTCTGAACCCAGCAACGGTCCATCATGACATCATCTCTGTATAAAAAGATTAAAAAGATTCCCTTCACTTAATGGTTATCCCGAAATCGAGGCGACAGGCGCACCCATTCTGCCGTTTCAAGCTCCTTGATTCTCGCGCCTGCCGTTTTACTCTTTCCTCTATAAATAAGGCCCGAGGGCCCTTCTCTCTTTTCCCCTTCTGTGCCTTCTTCTTCCTCGCGACGCCCAAGCTCCGAAGCTCCGCCGCCGTTCGCGACCCTCGAGAACTGCATCGACAAAGGCCACTGCATCAACCTGAAACGGACCAGAAGCTCGTCGCACCCCTCCACAGCAAATCTGCAGTGGTAAGTTCCTCTTTCCTTCATCTTTTAGATCTGTGTTTAGGGTTTGCGAGCTCCTATGTACAGTTCTTCATTTTTCTTCTTTGTTCTTCCTTCTGCCGCTATAGTTTTGATCCAATAGCAGTGTAGATCTTATGCGGTAGTTACTCCACATCCGTTTTTAATGCTAGCAGATCGTCCTTTTTCTTCTGTAGAATACACGACCTTCCCTGTTCTGCTTAGCGCCTTTTAGAGTTCACAGAAAAAATTACTTTATGGATGTGCGGTAGATCCAAATAAATTTGACCATTATGTGAAACCTGTTTCTGTCAACACTTAGCAGAAAATTTGAAATCCTGGCCCTTCTGCCTATGGGCGGTTTAATATTTGATAGCCAATCTGCCATATGTCATTAGCCCTCTCTTAAACCGCTAGCCGGACCTTGCACAATATTTTCCTCTGGTTTAACACTGAATTGTACACCTTAAACCGTAAATTGTAAAACCGGCACTTGTTTTTTCCTTTCAGTTCCCCCTTCCAGAATGACGAAACAATTTGCTGCTTGTAATTGGGTTCCATCCCGGATCACAGAAACACAAATCAACGGTTATGTTACCACTGGCGCTTTAGCTTCAAAAAGGGCTCTCCAGTGGCGAGTTCCGGAATCAGAATTTCCACCCGAACCTCAAGAAGGAGAGGTGATTGTTTTTATGCAACACTTAGACCGGGTATTCAGTCCGTCCGGATCAAAAAATTTCCGGGATGTCCTCGCAAGCTTCCAACTCCATCTGCAAGATATTGGTCCAAACTCTGTGTCCAATATATGCAACTTTCAAGTTTTCTGTGAAGTTTATCTTCAAGAAGAGCCAACCGTGGAGCTGTTCCGGGACTTCTTTCATCTGAACCGCCAGCGGTAAAGTTCATCTAAATATTTTACTGATTTGCTTCCGTATTGACTGTGTACTAACCTTTCCTTGTCTTAATTTCAGGCTAACAACTCCTTTTGGAAACGGACTAAACCGGCCCGGGCTCCTCGTGCAAAGACCAAGGCTACCAAGAAAGTTGGCAAGAGGAAAACCGCCGAGTCTTCTGATCCGCCAGAGGATGAGGAATCAGATGCTGAGGTAGAACTTGACTCACTTGGTTCCTTTTTCGTACATCTTATTGACAATGACTATTCCCAGGATGATGCTGAGGCCAGCCATGCAGAACATGTTGAGGTAATCCTTCTTTCTTCCGATTCAGATCTTGTACCGGTTCAAAGAATTCATCACACAGTCCGGAAACTAAAACAATCTCACCCCTTGCTCATTTGTATCCAAAATTTTCTTTGAAGACACAACAAGTTGAAGAGCATCGCACAACCCGACATAGTGGTCAACAAATCACTTCGTCCGATTTAGCTGATACGCCAACTCGGAAACATCGTCCAGAGATGACTTGTCCTCCTGAAAAACATTATCCTTTGAAAGGTTTCTTCCGATGCCCTCTCAATCTGTCTGACCCGAATTACCAGGCTTCTTCCAACTCGTCTAGCGGTTCATCAACCACTCAGCTGCCTCCTCTCAAAGTCGTCGCTGGGTAAGTATATTACTCCTTAATTTGTTTCTTTTATTTGTCGGTTTACCAAATTCTAACCTTGATGTTGTAGTGCCAAGGCTCGGTTAAGTAAGAAAGCCAAGATCAGCGACCCTACTATTGATGTTGATCCGGAGAAGACTCCAGAGCATCGTGGTGAAGACCCTGAAGTTGCCATAGACAGCTCTGCTGGGCAAGACCAAGATGCTGATGCTAACCCGCCAGAGATTGAACCGAATGTAGAGGTTGATACTTCACATCCTCCTGCTCCTCCAAGCCCAACAGTAGAACAGCGGGGCTCAACTGCTGATCCGCCAAGCCCAGTTAACAAACCGCCTAGCCCTGCTACCAAGGCGCCAAGTCCTGTTAAGAATATTGATTCATCGAGTCCGGCCAAAGATGATGACGTTGTTGTTACTGGCACTGCATATACCGCCCCTGGTAATCCGGCTGCTCTATCAAAGCACACTGCCAAGGATGAATTTGCTGCTATGAGCAAGGGGAAGGGGAAGACTGATTTGTCAGCTTATGTTGATCTCTCTGCTCAAGACCTTCACTCCGGCTTCTTGAACCGGCTTTACACCAGCCGTGATTATGAAGCTGGTTTAGTAAACCTGATGAAGGAGCGCTACAAGGTAAACAATTTGATCATTGCTTTGTACCTTCACTGTATTGTAGCCTCCAAGGGCCGGTTTGTCTTTAGAAAGTCAAACCGGGACTTTGTATATTCCATACTGTACTTTATGAAATTTCCTTATGTATTTCTAATCAAACACACATTAGCCCCCAAGTGCCATGATTAAAACTTGTATTAATCCTTGGGACTTCAATAATAAAAGTGATCCGCATTAGCCCCCAAGTGCCAAGTGTATAACTGGTTATATGCTTGGGACTTTGACAAAGATATTGACATGCTCTTCTTACTGTTGCAGAGTGAGATAAATCAACAAGTCTCACAAATTGCTGACCTTCAAGAAAATCTAAAATCCCAACAAGCAGAAACCACCAAGGCCAAGGATGAGTTGAAAACCGCCTTAACCACCATGGAGCAGCTCAAAGAATGGTTCAAGTCTAAGCAGGCCAACTAGGATACTAAAAAGGCTGGGTTGTTAAAGCGGGCGGAAAACACCGAATCAGCTCTTAAACTGGTGACAGAAGAGCTTACGGGATTGAAGCTCCAAATCAATGCCATGACCTTTGCAATATTTGGTAAGCACTGTTTATCAAGGCTTTATGAGTACTTCGCTTTGAAATTTTTCCGGTTTAACATGAACTTCCTAAACCGATATAGGTAGTCGCATTGCTCATCTAGGTTCTGATATGCGGAAGAAACTCAAGGCCGCATATACACTGATTGAACAGCTGTATATCGGCGTCCAACGGGTTATCTGCGCCACTTCTTATGACAGCGGCACCAGCACTGATCAAGGACACACTGGACCGGCTATCTATGATGCCAGCGCAAATAGAAGAGTTGAAGTGATCCGCTGCTCGGGCTGGCACTTTACTAGCACTGACTCGAGCCATGGCATGGATAGCTGATCTTGATCCGGTTGATATAGCCAAAGGCTTCCCCAGTGCACAAGAAAACGGCGAAGTATTTGACAATGACGCTCTCAGACGGGTAACAAGAGAGATGCGTCCTCTGGCGAGTCAGTTGGCAGAGGAGGCTAACCTGACGGTTCACCGATCCTTCTATGACGCAAACAACAGACGGGTTGAAGTTGTTATTCCTGAAGTGCAGAACCTTGTTCCACCAATCCGTAAGCACACTTACGCCCCTGACGTTGATCCGGCTGAGCTTATAAGTGAAGAGGCTGTCTTTCAGGCCTTAACCCGGATTGACTGGACCACCAATGACTTCCAACCATTGGATGGGGAGGAGGAGGCTGAACCGACGCCAGATGACCCATCTACTTCACATCAACCCGGCGATGAAGCTTAATCCGTCAATTCGGTTAATATGTCAGAAACTGTCCGTTGTGAAACAATTCCATATTTTGGGCCTCTGAGTGCCTTGTAATAGGGTAGCAAAAACTATTGTGATCTGCTGCCATCATGCAGGAGGAGATACTTTGTGTGATCCGCCATGTCAATGTCAATTTTGGTTCAGGTATCATAATATGCAACTCCTGTGCGAGCATAAAAAGACAAGGGTCCTGGCGGTTTACCGCCAGACGGGTCATAATGCCCAAGAAAAGGTCGGATTGATAATCAAACCATAAAAATATGAAATGATTCATACCTGTGATGTAAGATCCCTGTTTAGTTGGCTGGTCAACTTTCATTGTAATAAGGGTGAAAACCCAAATCTGAAATTCTTGTCTAACTCCATCATGTACTGATGTCGTATAGTAAGTCATACCGGGTGATGATTCACACCAGATGATCCAAGCTGGTGATAGGTAGTCAATGCCAGGCTGGGTTAATAAACTCCGGTTTAATAATAAGGTCTGTCAACGCGTTGTTGTAAACCAAGCCGGTTTAAAGAATACCGGGCTAATAAGATGACTGACCAGGCCAAGAAAATCGGTTAAACATAAAATTCAGCAAAACGCAAATAAAACCGTGTAGTCGAGGCTTTTTGGGGGCTGCCAGGCCCAAATTCGAGGCTTTTTGTGGGCTGCAAGGCCACTGAGTTGAACCATTTAACAAAGCCTTTTAAGATGGACCTCCAACCAACCAATCACCGTTTTTGTCGGCGTTCTGGGAACAGGGGTCCCCAGACTTGCCTGCCTGCGGCCTGCGGCGTGGCTCGAAGGAGGCCCAGCGCAGCCCATCTTTATCAATGCAAGCTCAAGACCCTCGCGAGGGGCCAAGCCTCGCGGGGCGAATGACAAGGAGCTTCCTCGGGCACGGCCTCGTCAGGCTGGCTCATGAGGAGGCGGAGAGTTCAAGGTGGGGTACCTCGCGAGGTGCCCATGACGCAAGCCATGACGACCAAGGGCGCCAATCGGGCGCCAGTCCGCGCAGTGTCCTCCTTTCCTCTTTGGTGCAAGGGGGGCAAGCGTAGGCGAGAGCATCAAGCAAAGGCGTCCATTTCGGTGCAACAAGACCAAGACCAGCCCAATGGCCGGAAGGAGGTCATTGTGGAGCCCAAGCCGGCGTCACCACCAGAGCCTTTGACAGGCGAGGACCAACTTTAGTCAGGATAAGTGTACCAGATGTCCTCCTTCAAAATGGCTAATTGTTGGCGCCCTTCCCGCTCAATATTTGGGAAGAGGCCCAGGGCCTTTTCCTATAAATAGGACTAGCCACCCCGAGGGTAGAGGCATCTGCATCCGCATCTGGATCTTCCTTGTACTGTTCATCATCAAGCCCAAGAGGCAATCCACACACCACACACTGGAGTAGGGTATTACACCACAATGGTGGCCTGAACCAGTATAAATCTTCTGTCTCTTGTGCTGTTCTGTTTAGTAGTTTAGGTCCCAGCGGTTCAGTGAGGAGCGAGTTGGTAGGGGGGTTGAATCTCCGCGTGCACCCCAGTGTTCGAACCTCAAGGGTCTGCCGGAACCCGAAATCCGACATTTGGCGCGCCAGGTAGGGGTGCGTCGGAATCTGCCTTCCGCCGTCCTGTTCTTCCCCGAGCACCGCAACCATGCCTGACGCTCGTCGGGCTCACGCCGAGCGCCGAGCCGCCCTCGCCTCCCATGTCGCCCAGACGGCTCCCGTCGATGGGCGCCCTCGTCGTTCCCCATCACCCGCCGTCAACGCCACCACCGGCCCAGCGGGGAACAAGCAGCAAGCATCGTCCCAGCATCCGTCCATGAGGCGGGACGGCCGCACCACCACGCCCTCGCTCACACCCGCTAGTTCTTCGTCGCGCGCGCCCCGCGCGGCCATGGAGGCCCGAGCCGCGCTCATCGCGGCAAACGAGCTCCTGCGCTACCGCCCAATCGACGACGTCTGCGAAGAGTGGCTCGACCGAGTCGCCGAGCTCGTCCGCGCCGCTGGGGGCTCCCCCGCGCCGTCCTTCTCGCTGCACCGCGCCCCGCCCTGCGTGGGCAATGAAGCTCCTGGGGCGCCTCAGCCGCCTCCTCCCCAGGAAGGCGTCCTGGCCCCAAGGCGCGCGGCCCCTGGGCGGAACCCGCTCCTTCAGGCGCCAGCGCGGCAAAAGCAGAGCTGCCAAGAAGTCCCTCGCCCTCGAGAAGTTGCTTGAGCGCTTCCTGCCCCAGCACGTCAAGACCCTGCGCTGCCCCCAGCCGCGGCGCATGGAGACCCTCCGGACCAAGCTCACCATTGCCCAAGGCCCCCCGTGGCCACGGCGGGCTGCCGCGCCTTCACCCCCGAGCTGCGCAGCATCGCGTGGCCCGGAAAGTTCAAGCCAGACCTGCCCCCTCGTTACGACGGCACGGCTGACCCTGCGGAGTTCCTCCAACTCTACGAGTTGGGCATCGAGGCTGCCAACAGAGACGAAAAGGTCATGGCGAACTGGTTTCCCATGGCGCTCAAGGATGGAGCCCGCACCTGGCTCCTGAATCTGGCCCCAGGCACGATCTCCTCCTGGGGCAAGATGCGCACTCGCTTCATCGCCAACTTCCAGGGCACTCGCGACCGGACACCCGCCGTGAGCGACATGCGCCGTATCAAGCAGCAACCAGGGGAAACCCTGCAGAAGTACATCCAGCGCTTCAACAACGCGTGCCTCAAGATCCCCAGGGTAACGGAGGAGGCCATCATCTCAACCTTCTCCGATGGCGTGCGCGATGTCAAGATGAAGGAGGAGCTGGCGATGCATGAAGACCTATGCGCCTCCTTGGAGCTGTTCAACTTGGCGACCAAGTGCGCCAGGGCCGAGGAGGGGCGCCTCTCCCTCCTCGAGCTGCCTGCCGCGGACCCTGAAGAGAAGAGGCCCAAGGCCAAGGACGTGAAGCGCAAGGGGGCTGTCGTACTCGCAGCCGAGCTAGACACCAAGCGGGGCAGAGATCAGCCTGAATCCTCCAAGGGCAGTCGGTACTGCGTGTACCATGACCTCCACACCCACAACACTAATGAATGACAAGAGCTCCGGGCCGTGTGTGAAGGAAGGGTCGGCAGGCGTCCCAACCGCAATGACCGGGGCTACGACCGAGGAGGAGGAAGGAATGTAGGACGCTGGGAAGACCGCGGCCCGCGCCAAGGGTGGCGCGACCAACCTCGCGAGGACCGCTGGCAGGACCCGCCTCGCGAGGGAGGTTGGAGGGATCAGCCTCGCGAGGATCGCCCGCAAGGGAACGCAGGCCTCCCTCCGCTGCCGCCACAACCAAGGAGAAATGAAGACCGTCATCAGGACGAGGGGGCTGGGGGCTTCCAGGAACCACGCGCAATCGCCTGCATCCTGGGCGGAGCTCAAGCCCCAGCCTCTCAGTGCATCTTCAAGTAGTTCGCCCGCGAAATAAATGCAGTCCTCCCCAAGCTCGAAGCCACGCGCCCTCTCAGGTGGTCGGCATGCGCCATCACATTCAGCTCAGCGGATCAGCTCAAGTGTGTGGCCACAGCCGGAGTCCTCCCGATGCTTTGTTCCCCAATCATCAGCAACGTGCTAGTCACCAAGACCCTCATCGACGGCGGGGCGGGGCTCAACGTCCTGTCCGTGGAAACGTTCAACAATCTTCAGGTGCCCTACAGTCAGCTCCAGCCAACCAAGCCCTTCTCCGGAGTCACCGATGGCTCCATGGTCCCGATAGGGCAGGTCCGCCTTCCTGTCACCTTTGAGGCTCGCGACAACTACCACACTGAGCTCATCGACTTCGACGTCGCCCACATTCGCCTGCCGTACAATGCCATCCTCGGGTACCCGGCGCTGGCCAAGTTCATGGCCGTAACCCACCACGGCTACAACATCCTCAAGATGCCAGGAAGCGGCGGGGTCATCACGGTGCCCTGCAAAGAGAGAGACGCAGTGTGCTCCCTGGAGCGAGCCTTTCAGGCCGCATCACTGGAAGACCCAGACCGCAGCAGCAGGAGGCTTCCCGAGGCTGCCCCCAAGAAGAAGAAGACATCAACCGGCCCAGCCCCTCAGGAGGCAGGCCCCTCAGGGCCCGCTCCTGGCCAGGAGGAGCCTCCTTCCATTGCATAGGGAAGCGTGCCCGGCGCCCTCCTCAGGCAGGGCTCGGGGGCTCTCCCCTGGAGGGCCGCCGACCTCGCCAAGGTCAAGAGGGAGGCGCTTGGGCACCACATGGAGGCATGCTTCGAAGCACGCTTCCCTCGAGAAGGAGCAAGGCAAGGAGGGCCAAACCCTCAGGAGTTCATCAGCAAGGTCATTCAGGAGTTACAGGAGTCAAGGGTCATGAGAGGCAGCCGCCGCCTACCCGCTGTGGCCCCCCATCCAGGCGAGGGTGGTGGGCTGCGCGTCTGCATCGACATACCAGGGCTCAACCGAGCCGCGTCTCAAGAGTGCCTCTGGCCCTCGCGAGTGGGACGTTGCAAGGGCCCGCCCCACAGCTACGTGCGCATGCCCTTCGGCCTACCGAATGCGGTTGCTGCGCACCAGCGTCTCATGAGGGCCATCCTGGAGGCTCAAGAGGTCCGGCGTGCCGCAGCCCCGGCGGAGGTGGAGATGGCCCGTGAGGAGCCACCAGCGCCTCCGGAGCCTCCCGAGGCCCCAGGGCCTGGGGGCTCGTGAGGATCGGCTCCCGCAGCCCACCGAGCCTGCTACACCAACACCCCTTCGTCCTCAGCATCATCAGGTGACATCTGTCAAGTTTCATTTCTAGCTGGGAGCGCCTTTAGGGCTGCATTATTCCTAGGCCGCGTGGGTCCGTCCCTGCGGCATGTATCCCCTTTATTTCATGTCCTTAGCTTATCTTATTGGGGGCGCCCCTCGGGCTGCATCATCCCCAAGCCGCTCGGGCCTGTCCCAGCAGCATGCATCCTTCTTGCGCTTATCTTAGGGCTATGCTTTCAATCCACCGTGCTTGTTATTTGGTGCCTTCTTCTCCTGGGTGTCGGAATCTTGGGCGTTAAAGGGGGGGTGCCTGAGCATCGCGACTCAGGGCTTCTACCGGCTCTCCGGCCCTCACCCTCTGGTCTTGTCCATGGCATCGCGACCTGGCATACCAGCGACGGCTGAGACCAGCCCGAGAGCCGGGACCGGAGGACGTAGAGTTGCGTCATCTAACCCAGCTTGCGCGTTAAAGGGGGGGTGCCTGAGCATCGCGGCTCAGGGCTCCTACCGGCTCTCCAGCCCTCACCCTCTGGTCTTGTCCATGGCATCACGACCTGGCATGCCAGCGACGGCTGAGACCAGCCCGAGAGTCGGGACCCGAAGACGTAGAGCACCGGCATCCGGCCAAATTTGCAGGAACACACTCCAAGATAAGGCCCAGAGCCAGGCGCAACCCGCCTTGAGGTAGGGCCCTGAATGCCTGTGAAGCTTATCTTTTTGGAAAAGGCCCAGAGCCTGTGAAGAAGGCGAATGCCTGTGAAGCTTATATTTTTGGAAAAGGCCCAGAGCCTGTGAAGAAGGCGAATGCCTGTGAAGCTTATATTTTTGGAAAAGGCCCAGAGCCTGTGAAGAAGGCGAATGCCTGTGAAGCTTATCTTTTTGGAAAAGGCCCAGAGCCTGTGAAGAAGGTGAATGCCTGTGAAGCTTACCTTTTTGGAAAAGGCCCAGAGCCTGTGAAGAAGGCGAATGCCTGTGAAGCTGTTGCGTTTTGAGAAAGGCCCAGAGCCTGTGAAGAAGGCGAATGCTTGTGAAGCTGTCGCATTCTGGAAAAGGCCCGGAGCCTGTGAAGAAGGCCAACGCCTGTGAAGCTCGCCACCTGTGACACTCTCACGTAATAATGAGTTCGGGCTGTACACGCGCCGGAGTCTCAGGGGTGCCGGCCTCAGGCCCTGGGGCTCCCTCCCACACCCAGTGGCAGCACTTAGCTCCGCACTGGTGAGAAGACGTCGAAGACTAGACTAGGTGCCGGACGCGGCTTTTTCATTTGCTTTCTGCAGTTGACTAGTTATTCCCATTTGGAGTTTTTATCGAAACTATCGCCATCTTTTTGTCCGTGGTTCTTCGACCTTTTTCGCTCTCCTGCCTCGATTTCTCTTGCACGGGGGCTCGCGAGGCAGAAGCCCCGGAAACCCTCGCGAGCGTTCCTGCTCCTATCGCTCAAGTTTTCACGACCCGGGTCCACAGCCGGAGCACCCCTCCAGACCATGCCTCACGGGCACCACGACGCGAACACAGGGTCTGGGTCGGTCGCCCCCGCGGCCGAGGCCAGGGATTACTTGCGAATGGGCGAACAACAGAAAAGAACAGCATCAGGATAACAAAAGCAGTACAATGATTAAATGGCGTTAACCCAAACACGCCCCCACGGGGACACACATTGCTGTCTTTTTGCGCAGGAGAAAAGAAAGGACAAGACCAAAAGCAAGTGAAGCGCGTTCCATGCCGGCCTTCTTGGAAGACTCGAGCCGCCTCCGGAGTTCAGGCGGACTCCCTCTCGCGCTTCACCGGGGCCCGGCGGCGAGCAGACCTGCTGCCACCCTCCAAGCAGGTGCGGCGGCGTGGGGGCTGGCCGCGGCCGCTGCTGGAGGAGTCACCACCCGAAGAAGAGCTGGTCAAGCTTGAGGAGTCACGAGCGTCGCCAGCCGCCCGCGCGCTGCCCTCTCCGCCCATGCCGGGGCTGAGTCCCCGGCCGCGGTCGTCGTCTTCAGGACAGCACCCCATGCGGCGACCGTCTTCCCCAAACACCCTCACGTAGAGGGTGGCGTCGCCGTCGTACTTGAAGTGCAGGGAGCACCGGCGGCGGAGACCACGCGCGCGGGCAAACGTCTGCCAGCCGCGGGTCGGGAACAAGTTCCCTGTAGCAGAGACCTCCAGAGAAGCCCACGAAGCCCGGCTGCAGCAGCCATCCGCCTGGAGCCAGAGGCCGCCCAGGGCACCAGCTGGGAGCTCGCCCAGGAGGAAGCGAGGGAGCTGAAGACGGGCGCCGGACGGCTCTACTGCCCACACCATGAACTCCGGCAGCACCTCCGCAGCATGGAGGCGTGGCCTCGGGGGTCGCACAGCCGGAGCACGCCCGCGGACCATGGCCAACCGCTCGTCGCCGTGCTGAGAGCCACCTCTGCGACCACGGGGGACCGCCGTGGAGGCCACAGGATGCTTGTGAGGGCGACCTCGACCGCGCTTGGGCGAGGGAGAGGAAGACTCGACCTGGGACTTGTCGAATCCGAGCGGTTACCGAGGCGTCGTGGGGAAACAATGCCACCCACGTCCAATCAACCGCCACGCGGCGCCCAAGACCGCAGGCTGTTAGGACCCGCGACGCTTCGCACTTGCCCTTTCGCCTCTCTGCTCAGCAAAGTTCGGGCGCGCCGTGGGCCCGGGGGCTACTGTCGGCTTTCTGGGAACGGGGGTCCCCAGACTTTCCTGCCTGCGGCCTGCGGCGTGGCTCGAAGGAAGCCCAGCGCAGCCTATCTTCATGAACGCAAGCTCAAGACCCTCGCGAGGGGCCAAGCCTCGCAGGGCGAACGACAAGGAGCTTCCTCGGGCACAGCCTCGTCAGGCTGGCTCATGAGGAGGCGGAGAGTTCAAGGTGGGGTACCTCGCGAGGTGCCCTTGACGCAAGCCATGACGACCAAGGGCGCCAGTCGGGCGCCAGTCGGGCGCCAGCCTGCGCAGTGTCCTCCTTTCCTCTTTGGTGCAAGGGGGGCAAGCGCAGGCGAGAGCATCAAGCAAAGGCGTCCATTTCGGTGCAACAAGACCAAGACCAGCCCAACGGCCAGAAGGAGGTCATTGTGGAGCCCAAGCCGGCATCACCACCAGAGCCTTTGACAGGCGAGGACCAACTTTAGTCAGGATAAGTGTACCAGATGTCCCCCTTCAAAATGGCCAATTGTTGGCGCCCTTCCCGCTCAATATTTGGGATGAGGCCCAGGGCCTTTGCCTATAAATAGGACTAGCCACCCCCAGGGTAGAGGCATCCGCATCCGCATCTGGACCTGACCTAGCAATCCTGATCCTCACCAAGAAACCGGTAGATAGAGCGATTGAACCCCTCCTAGCTGTTCGTCGCACTAGCCAAGAACAGCCCCTCGCGAGGCTGTTCTGCCTTGTACTGTTCATCATCAAGCCCAAGAGGCAATCCGCACACCACACACTGGAGTAGGGTATTACACCACAATGGTGGCCTGAACCAGTATAAATCTTGTGTCTCTTGTGCTGTTCTGTTTAGTAGTTTAGGTCCCAGCGGTTCGGTGAGGAGCGAGTTGGTAGGGGGTTGAATCTCTGCGCGCACCCCAGTGTTCGAACCTCAAGGGTCTGCCGGAACCCGAAATCCGACAGTTTTAACTTTGACAAGTGCAGGGTCTCAATGAGAGTAACTGTCAAACATTCGGAGGGCCGTGCCAGGATGACCTGGATAGGAGTGTCTTACTTGATGAAGGTAGGTTAACCTAGGGTTTTAGGTAAATATACCAGGCTTCCAAGCCGTGGGTCGATACCCAGCTACAAGGGTCCATTCAAACTCCTTGGTATTTGACCAAGGAGCCCCAAGTAACGTGATGAGCTGTGCTCATTGGGTGCCTATGTTTGAGTTGTGCATAGCATCCAGACTCTCTTTGGCCCCTTGGGTGTGAAGCTCCCAAGCTTTGTGGCGTGATAGCCGGTTTAACAGGTAGTACTCCGCTTTGTCAGCTGAAGCCCCCATGTGACTCAAAGGATATTTGAGAAAAAACAGTGGAGGCCCCGCTTAGAGCAAGGATGCTGATTTATTTATTGATCATAATATACATTGTCGAAATATGTACATAAAAAGAGCCTATGGCTCAAGTGTAATAAGGCCGAAGGAGAGCTATGTTTCACGGTCGTCGGGTCTCCTCCTCAGAGTTGCGTGAGTTGTCTCGAACTTCAATGAGGTAGTATGATCCGTTGTGCAGATTCTTGCTGACCACAAAGGGTCCTTCCCAAGGTGGGGATAACTTGTGCATGTTGGTCTGATCCTGGATGAGCCGGAGCACCAAGTCACCTTCTTGAAAGGTTCTTGTCTTAACCCGGCGGCTGTGATAACGCCGTAGGTCTTGTTGATAAACCGCCGATCGAGCCAAATCCATATCCCGTTTCTCAGCTAACAGGTCCAGTGCCTCTTGGCGAGCTTGCTCGTTGTCCGCTTCAACATAATTAGCAACCCGGGGCGAGTCATGACGTATATCACTTGGGAGAATTGCTTCTGCCCCGTATACCATAAAGAAAGGCGTGTAACCTGTTGATCAATTGGGGGTGGTGTTGATACTCCACAACACAGAAGGTAATTCTTCCACCCAACAACCCGGCGTCCGCTTCAAGGGAATCATAAGCTGGGGTTTAAGACCCTTTAAAATTTCTTGATTAGCTCGCTCTGCTTGACCGTTGGATTGAGGGTGCGCCACAGATGCTAGGTCAAGCCGGATGTGCTCTCTCTGACAGAAATCCTCCATCTCACCTTTGGAAAGGTTGGTACCATTATCCGTGATGATACTGTGTGGAAAGCCAAAATGGAAGATAATCTTTTTAAGAAATTGAACCACCGTAGCCGCATCACACTTGCTAACAGGCTGCGCTTCAACCCACTTGGTGAATTTATCAACTGCCACCAACAGGTGGGTCTTCTTGTCCTTGGAACGTTTAAAGGGTCCCACCATATCAAGCCCCCAAGTAGCAAAAGGCCAAGTGATGGGAATCATCCGTAATTCCTGAGCCGGAACATGAGCTCTGCGTGAAATTTTTTGACAAGCATCACATCGCTTTACCAGATCCTCCGCATCAGCATGAGCTGTCAACCAGTAAAACCCATGACGAAAAGCTTTTGCAACCAGGGACTTTGAACCGGCATGATGACCACAATCCCCTTCATGAATTTCCCGTAGGATCTCTTGGCCTTCTTCCAGAGAAACACAACGCTGAAATACGCCTGAAACGCTACAGCGGTGTAACTCGCCATTGTGAATAACCATGGACTTGGATCACCAGACTATCTGTCGAGCCAGGACTTTGTCATTTGGTAGCTCGCCCCGGCTCATATACGCTAGGTATGGAACCGTCCAATCCGGCACAACGTGTAAAGTGGCAACCAACTGAGCCTCCGGATCAGGAACAGCCAAATCCTCTTCTGTGGGCAACTTAACAGACGGTTTATGCAAGATATCCAAAAAGGTGTTAGGAGGTACCGGTTTACGCTGAGATCCAAGCCGGCTCAAAGCGTCTGCTGCTTCGTTTTTGCGCCGATCAATATGCTCAACTTGATACCCTTTGAAATGACCCGCCATAATATCCACCTCACGCCTGTAAGCCGCCATGAGTGGATCCTTAGAATCCCAAGTACCAGAAACTTGCTGAGCCACTAGATCAGAATCTCTGAAACAACGAACTCGGCTTAAGTTCATCTCTTTATCCACACGGATACCATGGAGTAAAGCTTCATACTCAGCTGCATTGTTAGTACAAGGAAACATCAAGCAGAGGACATAGCAAATTTTATCACCTCGAGGGGAAGTAAGGACAACTCCAACCCCCGAGCCTTCCAACTGCCTGGATCCATCGAAATGAATAGTCCAGTATGTACTATCCGGTTTATCTTCCGGTGCTTGCAACTCGGTCCAGTCATTGATAAAGTCCACAAGAGCCTGAGACTTGATGGTTGTTCGAGGTACATATTTTAAGCCGTGTGGACCAAGCTCAGTTGCCCACTTTGCAACCCGGCCAGTTGCTTCCCTGTTTTGAATGATATCGCCCAAAGGAGCAGAACTAACCACTGTGATGGGATGGCCTTGAAAATATTGCTTGAGCTTTCGACTGGCCATAAAAACCCCATACACCAACTTCTGCCAATGCGGATAGCGTTGTTTTGACTCGATCAGAACTTCACTAATGTAGTACACAGGTCGTTGAACCGGATATTCCTTCCCAGCTTCTTTACGCTCAACCACAATTGCCACACTGACCGCTCAGGCATTGGCAGCCACGTATAACAGTAAAGGCTCATGATCAACTGGGGCTGCAAGAACCGGCGGTTCAACCAACTACCGCTTTAACTCCTCAAAAGCCGCATTGGATGCATCACTCCACACGAAATCATCCGTCTTTTTCAACATCTAATACAAAGGAATTGCCTTCTCTCCCAAACGACTGATAAACCGGCTAAGGGCTGCAATCCGACCTGCGAGACACTGAACATCATTGATACACTTCGGTTTAGCCAGGGATGTGATTGCCTTAATTTTTTCTGGGTTAGCCTCAATGCCCCTGTTGGATACAAGAAACTCGAGAAGCTTGCCTGCCGGAACACCAAAAACACATTTATCGGATTAAGCATCATCTTGTAAACCCGAAGATTGTCAAACGTCACCTTGAGGTCATCTATCAGTGTTTCTTTCTTCCTGGATTTTACCACAATGTCATCCACATAGGCATGAACATTACGCCCAATCTGCGTGTGGAGACAATTTTGCACACAACGCTGATAAGTTGCCTGAGCACTCTTGAGCCCAAAGGGCATAGAAACATAGCAGAAGGATCCAAAGGGAGTGATGAAGGCTGTCTTCTCCTGGTCCTTAACTGCCATCTTAATCTGATGATATCCTGAATAAGCATCCAAAAAACTCAGGCGCTCACAACCCGCCGTTGCATCAATGATCTGATCAATACGCGGGAGAGCAAAGGGATCGGTCGGGCAAGCCTTATTCAAGTCCGTGTAGTCCACACACATACGCCAAGTGCCGTTTTTCTTCAGAACCAGCACCGGATTAGCCAACCATTCAGAATGAAATACTTCGACGATAAACCCAGTAGCCAACAGCCGGGCTACCTCCTCACCAATTGCCTTGTGTCTTTCTTCATTAAAGCGACGAAGAAATTGCTTGACCGGTTTAAACTTCGGATCAATATTAAGAGTGTGTTCAGCGAGTTCCCTCGGTACATCTAGCATGTCAGAAGGCTTCCATGCAAAAATGCCCCGGTTCTCACGGATGAACTCGATGAGCGCGCTTTCCTATTTTGGATCCAGATTGGTGCTGATGATGAACTGCTTGGACGAATCGCCAGGTATGAAATCAACAAGCTTAGTCTCGTCAGCCGGTTTGAAATGCAGGGTTGGGTCATGCTCAGTGGTGGGCTTCTTCAGAGGGGTCATATCTGTCGGATCAACATTCTCCTTATAAAACTTTAGCTCCTCTATAGCACAAACCGACTCAGCATAGGCCGCATCACTTTCCTCGCAATCCAAAGCGATTTTTCGACTTCCATAAACCGTGATAGTCCCTTTATGACCCGGCATCTTGAGCTGTAAGTAAATATAACAAGGCCTCGCCGTGAATTTTGCATAAGCCGATCGCCCAAACAGTGCGTGATACGGGCTCTGGATTCTCACCACCTCAAAGGTCAATGAGGGAGTCCTGGACTAGGGGGTGTCCGGATAGCCGGACTATCATCGTCAGTCGGACTATCATCGTCAGCCGGACTCCAAGACTATGAAGATACAAGATTGAAGACTTCGTCCCGTGTCTGGATGGGACTTTCCTTGGCGTGGAAGGCAAGCTTGGCGATACGGATATGTAGATCTCCTACCATTGTAACCGACTCTGTGTAACCCTAGCCCTCTCCGATGTCTATATAAACCGGATGGCTTTAGTCCGTAGGACACGACAACAACCATTACAACAATCATACCATAGGCTAGCTTCTAGGGTTTAGCCTCCTTGATCTCGTGGTAGATCTACTCTTGTAATACCCACATTATCAATATCAATCAAGCAGGACGTAGGGTTTTACCTCCATCAAGAGGGCCCGAACCTGGGTAAAACATTGTGTCCCTTGTCTCTTGTTACCATCCGCCTAGACGCACAGTTTGGGACTCCCTACCCGAGATCCGCCGGTTTTGACACCGACATTGGTGCTTTCATTGAGAATTCCTCTGTGCCGTCACCGATAGGAAGGATGCCTCTTCCCGTCTTCAAAGACGGTATCTTCGCCAAAGGAGCCTTGGCTGCTAGCCAAACTATCCGGCTAGGCGGTTTTCTCATGACCGCCTGTCCCGCCACCGCTTCGACGATGACCTCTCGGGTCATCGAAAGCAATCTTCACGTCAACTCGGAATTCGCCGAGCAGCTAGATCCAATAGAGCTCTCGTCCGTAAACGAACTCTTGGATCGCATCGCCGCCCTGGGAGTCGCTACAGACTACAATCAGATCGGGCTTAAAACCGATCTAAGAGAGATTAACTCTCCCCAGGTTACCCACCACATCACGGTGGTAGAGGCACATCGCGGCGACTCTTCTCCTATATTGAAAACTAGTCATGTCCGGACTACCGAACCCTCCATGCCGGATTCCCATGGAGGGACGGATTTTGATCAAGCGCTGAACCTAAAGTCAGGCATCGGACTGGACTCGTTGGACAACGTTCCACTTTCCAAGATTTCGAATTCAAAAACTTCTCGGCCCTCGAGCCTCGAGATGGGTAGGGTTCCGGACTCAATTAGACCCGCCCGTCCAGATATATGCGATCTATCTCTAATCTGGCAAGAGCCAGCTGAAACAGTACATCATTACTGGGCCAGATTCCTCCTGGTTATGGAAAGGATAAAGGACTGCCGAGAGGAAAACGCAATCTCGATTTTTTGCAATAATTGCATGGACAGGGGAATCTTGAACACCGTCAGGCGTCGTGAAATCACACGCTTCGCCGACCTAGCATCCATAGTACGGAAGTACTGTGCGATAGAGAGTTTCCGGAAAACCAAAAATAGGTTTTGAGACAATCCGGCCCCGAATACAACCCCAGTCCGCAACAAAAGGGTGCATTACACTCAGGCACCAGGTACAAAAACCAAAAAACAGAAGCCCCATAAAGGGAATGGAACCGTATTGGAGGGATGGCTTAGCAGACCCTGTACAATTCACAGTATCGAGGGCGCCACCCCAACACATAGCCTTCGAGCATGTTGGATATTACGGCAGGTGGCCAAAAGTGGCGAGGAGCTTCTAGCCCCGGAAAATCACACCAACAGTACCGGTACGGTATCAACAGTCTTCGAAACTTTCGCATCAAACAATATGCGGAAACGAACAATCCGCAGCCTCGCCGAAGTCTACCAAGTAGCAACAGCAAATCCTTGGAGCGACGCGGCCATCACCTTCAACGCCAGCGACGAACCTAAATTCCGAACAGCTCGAGCACCAGCCGCATTGGTCCTCAATCCAATAGTGGACGGCTTTCGACTTACCAAGGTACTCATGGATGGCGGCAGCGGATTAAACATCATCTACGAGGAAACTCTTCAAAAAATGGAAATAGACTGGAGCCGCATTGAGTGAAGTAGCACAACCTTCAGAGGAATAATCCCTAGCCGAGAAGCGCGCTGCACCGGAAAAATCACACTTGATGTGGTGTTCGGCTCGCCAGACAATTACAGGTCTGAAGAAATCACGTTCCAAGTGGCCCCGTTCAGCAGCGGATATCACGCTATATTAGGACGAGAGGCATTCACAATTTTTCAAGCCATACCCCATTACGGGTACATGAAGCTCAAAATGCCTGGGCCCGGCGGGATAATCACTCTCGTTAGTGATCCAGACATAGCACTCCGCGCTGAGAACAAAACAGCCGCATTAGCCCTGGAGGCACTATCCGAAGCCCTAGCGGCAGAGGAACTCACCGTGCTGCGCTCTACGGTGCATAGAGACGATGTGATACTCGATAAGAGATCCAAGTCCACCTCCTTTAAACCAGCGGACGAAATAGTAAAATTCCAGGTCCATCCAACGGACCCGACGAAGACGGCCTCCATCTGGGCACAGTTGAACCCTGATGTAGACGCCGCACTGCGAGAATTCCTTCGGGAAAATTGGGACATTTTCGCCTGGCATCCATCAGATATGCCGGGAATCCCACGCAGATTGGCAGAGCATAGCCTAAATATCCTAAAAGGGTTCAAGCCAGTCAAACAGGCTCTTTGACGATTTTCCGAACCCAAATGACAGGCAATGGGAGAAGAACTAGCCAAACTATTGGAAGCCGGATTCATTAGAGACATCAAACATCCGGATTGGCTAGCCAACCTAGTAATGGTACCAAAGAAGGACAAATCCTGGCGCCTATGTGTCGATTTTAAAGACCTAAATAAGGCCTGCCCAAAGGATCCCTTCCCCCTCCCTCGCATCAATCAAATCATCGATGCTACCGCAGGGCACAATTCATTGTGCTTCCAGGACGCATACTTCGGCTACCATCAAATCAAGATGGCGGAAGCGGACGAAGCCGCAACGGCATTCATTACTCCATATGGACCATTCTGCTTCAACACGATGCCCTTCGGACTTAAAAACGCCGGCGCAACATATCAGCGCATGATTCAGACATGTCTGGCTACCCAGATCGGCAAAACAGTAGAGGCATACGTAGACGACGTAGTCGTCAAAACCAAACACGTCGAAACTCTAGTAGACGATTTGAGGGTCACATTCGACAACCTCCGAGCATATGACATCAAGCTGAATCCGGAAAAATGCATTTTCGGCGTACCAGCCGGAAAGCTCCTGGGCTTCATTGTATCCGGTAGAGGAATTGAAGCAAACCCGGCCAAGATCCGAGCTCTATCACAGCTGGATATTCCAAAAGACCTCAAACAGATCCAAAAATTGACTGGATGTGTGGCGGCTCTCAGCCGCTTTATCGCCTCCTCAGACGCACTGAACAGTTCGAGTGGACGGATGCTGCCACTGCCGGACTCGAAGAAATAAAAGCCGTATTGGCAACAAATCCGGTCCTGGCTGCGCCCAACCTGGGCGAACCAATGTTGTTATACATCGCGGCAACACATCAAGTTGTGAGCGCGGTACTCGTCGTAGAACAAGAGACAGAAGGGCATAAATTCCCTCTTCAAAAACCAGTGTACTACGTATCCACTGTTTTAACTCCCTGCAAGTCCCGTTACCCACACTATCAAAAAATAGCGTATGCGGTGTTCATGGCATTCCGGAAGCTCCGACACTACTTTCAAGAGTGTTCGATAACAGTGGCCTCCGAAGTACCCCTAAATGACATTATAAACAACCGCGACGCGACGGGCAGGATTGCAAAATGGGCCATTGAGCTCTTACCATTCGATATAACTTACAAACCCCGGCGAGCTATAAAGTCACAAGTTTTGGCTGACTTCGTCGCTGAGTGGACTGAAGCCGAACTCCCTAAAGAGTACGGCGCATACTCCAACTGGATTATGCACTTCGACGGCTCCAAAATGTTGGCCGGATTGGGGGCTGGCATCGTATTGACGTCCCCAACCGGGGACACAGTCCAATACATACTTCAGATAATGTACACGGACTCCAACAACGCAGCCGAATACAAGGCCCTCTTACATGGCCTCCGGATGGCAATCTCCATGGGCATTCAACGCCTAGAGGTGCGCGGGGACTCAAACCTCGCAATATCCCAAGTAAATGGAGACTTTGACGCCAAGGATCCGAAAATGGCAACCTATCATAACGATGTCCTTAAAATGTCAGCTCGGTTTGAAGGACTTGAATTCCACCACGTAGCCAGGGATAATAGCCAAGCGGCCGACGTATTGGCACGCATCGGCGCAAAACGTGATGCTGTCCCTCCAAACATCTTCCTGGAGCGGCTGTTCAAGCCATCCGTACTACGGGAAGAGGAGTCCGGAAATAACAAACCGGAAGCAGCCGCACCAACCGACACAGAGCAATCTGACATAACCGGCGCGTCAGCCGATGAAATAACATCTTCAACCCACGACATAATGGCAGTAATCGCCCCGTGGACAGAGCCATTCCTAGCCTACTTACTTAGGCATGAACTTCCCGAAGACCAAAATGAGGCCCGCTGCATAGTTCGGCGATCTAAAGCCTACAAGGTCCATGAGGGAGAACTCTATAAGAAAAGCACAACCGGAGTCCTTCAAAGGTGTATCTCCGAAGAGGAAGGGCGAGACCTTATGGCCGAAATTCACGCCGGACTAGGCGGACACCACGCCGCAGCCCGGGCCCTTGTAGGGAAGGCATTCCGTACAGGATTTTATTGGCCGACGGCCCGGGCAGATGCTCAGGACTTAGTCCAAAGATGCGTCGGTTGTTAGCTCTTTGCTAATCAGAGCCATATGCCACCCACCGCCCTCAAAACTATACCCATTACCTGGCCGTTCACGGTCTGGGGGCTTGACATGGTTGGACCACTTAAAGGGGGAACCCACAAGCAAAGGTACCTATTGCTTATGGTGGATAAATTCACCAAATGGATAGAGGCCAAGCCAGTTAAAACGGCAGAGTCCGGACCAGTGATAGACTTCATATCCAGGGTAGTACACCGTTATGGTGTCCCCCACAGCATCATCACCGATAACGGCACGAACTTCACGGCTGGCGAGGTTAAATCATGGTGCAAAAATATGGGCATTAAGCTCGATTATGCTTCAGTCTATCATCCTCAAACCAACGGTCAAGTGGAACGAGCAAATGGTCTAATAATGAGCGGCATCAAACCCAGACTGGTGCGGTCCCTTACGAAATCTGACATGCACTGGGTAGAGGAGCTCGACTCCATACTCTGGGGGCTGCGGACAACGCCCAACCGTACTACCGGATTCACACCATTTTTATGGTATACGGCGCAGAAGCAGTTCTGCCCTGCGACATCATTCAAGACTCACCTCGAGTGCGCATGTACGAAGAAAGAGAAGCCGAGTTGGATCAGCAGGACAGCTTGGACGCATTGGAGGAAGAACGCGACGTTGCCAAGGCTCGTTCCGCATTCTATTAGCAGCAGGCTCGAAGATATCACAGCAGAGAAGTACGGGCCAAGACTTACAACGTTGGCAAACTAGTTCTACGTCTGCCGGACAAGAAAAAGGACAAGCTCAAGCCCAAATGGGAAGGCCCCTTCATCATCGATCAAGTCTTGACCGGCGGAGCGTACCATCTACGAAATGCGTCGGATAACCGACTCGAGCCGAACCCATGGAACGCAGCCCGCCTCCGAAGAATCTATGCCTAGTGCCGGACTAGGAGTTCGTCCCTTTCCCCCGTCCAAATTTTTTACACTTCAGCTGTCTTTTGTTTATCTTTTTTTCTCACCCTTATTCCTCAAAGCCTTAAAAGGCTTACTTGCGCTTCGTTCGCATGCAATTGATGTGCTATCCGCACTCATTATACCTAGGGGCTTCCTTACCAGAAGCTTAATTATAAGGGCTTCATGCCCAGCACACGTGTCAAACTTCCACGTGTACCTTTTATTCACCAATATATGCATCTATATGACTTAAGTTTTGGCCAAGCTGGGTTGCCTGGCTCCTGTGCTTACCCCTACGTTCCCGATTGTTCGGCTAGGAGGTAAAGGGAGCACCTCTGTGATTGTTACTGCCGGGTCAGCCGGATGTGTACCTCAGACTGGGTGAAGCCGAAAGCTAGCGTTCTTAAGGGAATATTCGGTCGGTGATTTGAAAGATGATTTTTTACCAATTTATTTACCCGCCCCCAGATGTTATCCTGCTCTTTTCGCAGTCCGGACATGCACTTTAGGGCATGCCTCCCCAGAGGAAAGGAACCCTTAACGGAACTATTCTCCCTGGAAGATGTTTCTTACTAACCATGTAATATAACATAACTAGTTGGGCACTTGTCTGATAAAGCACTAATGACCCCTCGCCTGGTCTCCATGCATGCCCCGGTTGTTTCTCAACCGAGAAGGTATTCGGACACACTCCAGACTCTAGGGTCCCGAGGTTGAGGCGAAAAGGTCGGCAAAGACAAACGATCTACAATTCGGCTAGAAGGCATTTTACATGTCATTTTAAAATACATTGTCAAATCGACTGACTGTATTCCTCCTCAATCCCGTCTAGTAGGCTGTCTAATTTACAGTCCCGTTGGGAAAATTTAGCGGCCAACTCTACTTGGCCGTATACTAAGCTCACAGGGATCTCCTTCCCATCGGGCCCCACAGGTCCGACCTCGGCCATGTGGTTGGGATCCGCCTTCTTGTACCGCGTCTTCACCATAGCCCAGGCCTCCCTGGCACCTTGGCGGCAGGCTGAAATCTTCCATAAACAGAAGCGCTGTCGCACTCCCTGAAGCTTCTCCACAAGCTCCCCAAGGACTCCGGATAGGGAGAGGGCTGGCCATAAAGCCTGGACGACGCCACTCATTGCCTGCCGAACTCGTTCGAGCAGTTGCAACAGCTCGGGAAGTTGATCACCCGTTGACACGGGCATCTCCTCCGCAAGGCGACCTGTGAGTATACCTACAGACATATTTTGTCAATTGACTTCCTCGCCGAACTCTTCTTTTCAAAGGAGTTCGCTCAAGCACTTACTATAGATGCCGCGACGAAGCCGCTGATTCTCCTTAACGGAGCCAGACAGCTCGGCCCGAACACCTTTCAGCTCTTCTCCAAGCTGGGTATGGGCATCCTGGAGCTTGTTCCTTTCTTGCTGCACCTTATGCAGAACCCTCTCGCCGGCCTTCAGCTGGTGCAGTAGGTCTTGCCTGTCCGGATCCTGTCCGGCAGCACCTGCAATGTCATTATTAGACTTGCGCGCAGGCCGCACACCACTTATCTTTTTAAATAATGTGTTACCAGGAGGGGTCCCTGTGTTTCCTCCTGCGGCAGCGAGTGCGGCCTCAAGTTGGGCCTTACACTCTTGCAGCTCCTGAGACAGTTGGGTATTCTTCTTTGTAAGATCCTACAGTTCAAATGATCCTTAAATCAGTTAATATAACTACTTTAAGTCTCGGGGGCTACTGGCATATACAACTATTAAAATCTCTTACTCGTATGTCTTTTACATACTGCTCCGTGGCTCTGGTCAAACCATCTTGAGCGGCACGGAGGTGCGCGTCCCCCGCGTTAAAGGCATTCAACACCTCAGGGGAGAAGCACGCGTCATGAAAAACTGTCCAGCGGCGCCTGTGGTTCATGGCGCTCTCCACCTCAGATTTGGTGGCGGACAGTCTGTCGGCATCCTCCGTTGGAGGAGCATCCGGCTCGCGCCTTGTGCTCGCCTCCCCCTCCTGACCAGGCGCTGGAGCTTGGCTGGTAGAGGCTGGGTTGGCAACCTCTACGCCCACAGTCCGGCGGGCGCTTTTTCTCCTACAAAAGTTATAAGTGCTCAAACGCTTCCTAGGAATGTTGTTCTAAATAACGAACCATGAGCTATACCTTTGCGGTGACGTTTCAATCCGCGCCGTGCTCCTCTTCCGCCTGCTGGGCCGGACTGACCCTTGTTGGCCAGCCGCCGCGGGTTCGGCTTCCTGCCTTGAAGGCACCGCCTACAGGACACCGTTGTATACGGTGGTCAGAAACGCGCTGAGGTGGTAAAATAAAAAACGATTCAAGTAAAGGCTTGGTAGTGCTGTGATGTCATGCCACAAAAAACGTCAGCAGATTGAACTTGTATATATTATTCTCTCTACGGTGGAATGTGGAATTTATTTTGCAGAGCCGGACACTATCCTGGTGTTCACAATCTTCTATGAATTATTCGTAGGAGGAACCCGCCTTGCAATGCCGAACAATATGCGCGCCGGACTCATCGTCATTGAAGCCTGGTTCAGGGGCTACTGAGGGAGTCCTGGACTAGGGGGTGTCCGGATAGCCGGACTATCATCGTCAGCCGGACTCCAAGACTATGAAGATACAAGATTGAAGACTTCGTCCCGTGTCCGGATGGGACTTTCCTTGGCGTGGAAGGCAAGCTTGGCGATACGGATATGTAGATCTCCTACCATTGTAACCGACTCTGTGTAACCCTAGCCCTCTCCGGTGTCTATATAAACCGGATGGCTTTAGTCCGTAGGACACGACAACAACCATTACAACAATCATACCATAGGCTAGCTTCTAGGATTTAGCCTCCTTGATCTCGTGGTAGATCTACTCTTGTAATACCCACATTATCAATATCAATCAAGCAGGACGTAGGGTTTTACCTCCATCAAGAGGGCCCGAACCTGGGTAAAACATCGTGTCCCTTGTCTCCTGTTACCATCCGCCTAGACGCACAGTTCGGGACCCCCTACCCGAGATCCGCCGGTTTTGACACCGACAGTCAATGTCTTAGACCGGGAGTCATGTTCATCACCGAACAAAACTTCCAAAGCAATCTTACCTACTGGATATGCCGATTTACCTGGTACCACACCATGAGAAATAGTGTTGGACGGTTTAAGATTCTTATCTGTCAACACCATGCGGCGGAATGTCTCATAATACAGAATATTGATACTGCTTCCTCCATCCATGAGTACTTTGGTGAACTTATAACCTCCCACCTAAGGCGCCACCACTAGAGCTAGTTGACCCGGATTGTCAACCCGGGGCGGATGATCCTCCCTACTCCACACAATAGGCTGTTCCGACCACCGCAGATAATGTGGAACTGCTGGTTCAACAGCATTGACTGCCCTCTTGTGAAGCTTCTGATCACGCTTGCACAAACTGGTGGTGAACACATGATATTGCCCACCATTCAACTGCTTTGGGTGACTCTGGTAACCCGACTGCTACTGATTCCCTTGATTATTCTGCTGGTTATTACCACCTTGGTTATTCTGGTTGCCATGATTATTCTGAAACCCAGAGCTTGAACTGCCGCCACCATGAAAACCTGGACCTGAACCGCCCGATGGACCCTGATCATACCGGAAAAGATCAGAGTTTTTGAACTCCTTCATAATGTTACAATCCTTCCAGAGATGTGTTGCAGGGGCCTCCTTGGTCCCATGCTTTGGACAGGGCTGATTCAACAAGCGCTCCAGATTCATCGCCCCGCCGCTCTGGGGCGGTTTACCCTTACGACACTGCACGTTAGCATTATCCACAAAATCCGAATCCGCTTTACGCTTACCATTATTCCCATGGCCTCCTTGGCTGTGCTACTGTCCCTTTGCACCGCCATTCTTCTTTCCCTTCTTCGGTTTCTTATTATCAGAATCAGGATCCTTGGTATTATCAGAATCGGCATACTTTACCAAGGCTGCCATAAGGGTTCCCATGTCGTTGCAGTGGCGCTTGAGCCGTCCCAACTTCATCTTCAGTGACTTAAACCGGCAATTGCGCTCCAGTGTGATAATCGCTTGGCCAGCGTTAATCCGGTCGGACGAGTGCAAAACTTCTGAAACCCGGCGTTCCCAATGAGTTGTGGACTCGTTCTCTCCCTGAACACAAGCGTCCAGATCCACAATGGACATGGGTTGTTTGCACGTGTCTTTAAAATTGGCTATAAATCGGGCCTTCAACTGATCCCATGACTCGATGGAATTAGCTGGTAGATTTTTCAACCAAGTACGGGCTGTTCCCTCCAACATCATCATGAAGTACTTTGCGCAAGCCGCTTCATCTACATCCAGCATCTCCATTGCCATCTCATAACTCTCGACCCACGCCTCAGGTGGCTGATCCACCGTGTAATTAGGCACTTTGCGTGGACCCTTGAAATCCTTGGGCAGACGCACATTACGGAGAGCCGGAATAAGGCACGGCACTCCCCAGGAACTGAAAGCAAGTCCGGTGCCTCTGTCAACCGACGCTGCGGGCTGAACCGGGGCGGGTTGATAATGACCCAAAGCGGCATGCCTTCGTGCCCTGCCATGATCCACAACATCTTGAGCATTGCGATGCCGCGCACTGCTAGACACCTCCGATTCATCCATACGCCTGCTATAACTCAGGCTCGGACGAGGGGTTGAATGAATTCTATCATGGCTATATGAATAAGCCTGCTGCTGCACCATGGCGGTTTGAAGAAGGTCTCTCGCCCGCCGCGTCTCAACTGCTGCTATTGAATCACCCTCCATCGGAATGGCTGCCAGACGTGAGGCCGCGGCAATCATGTTATCCAGAGGGCTCAAGAAGTGACCCGGTGGTGTAGGCACGTACTGCGGCGGGTTATCTGTTTGTCGGGGTGGCTCCGTTGTTCGTGGCTGATCCGGAGCTGTCCTAGGTGCCTTAGTCCGGTTTGCAGCTGCCGGATTGCTCGGCCCAGCGCCTGGTGTCTGAAAGAGATTTAACCCTTCGTAAACCGGCGGCAGACGTGACCTGTACTTCCTTCGCATTACATCCTCTGATGCGGTCCGATCCATCATGAGCTGGTAATTCTGTGCCTGTATCCGCTGTGATTGGGCATCCAAAGCGGCCCGTTCTTCAGCCATCCTAGTATCCTCAGCTGCCAGGTCCTCCTTAGCCTGTGCTATTTGGTCCTTCGGTTTTGCCACGTCCGCATTGTGCTGATCCCGCATCTCCGGGGTGACAGTCGCGGTTAACAAGGTCGCCCAGGCGCCCATCAAACCGGAGAGGACCTGCGCCGGTCGGCGCGCTGAGGCACCTGTTGTGGCTACTGATCCGGTATTCATCGCTGCGGTAGACGAAGACTGCAACGTGGGCTGCGTTCCCACCATGTAAATAGCAACCCGACTTGGCGGTTCAAGGAGATCCGGAATACTGTTGCCATCGGAATATCCTTCAAACACCCTCCTATGAATCTGGTATAAGGACTATGTTTCGCCAGTGGACGACTCACCGTCAGAATATACGGCCGTCTCGCCCTCAGACACCGGTTCAGATTCGATCCCATGGACACATCCTACGAACGCACGCTTCACGGCGGGCTTAACCCGGGCTGGACTCGCACGCTGAGCCGTCTCGACAAGGTCGGTGCAGATGTCCGGCTCAGGGCCCGGTTCGCCGATCTTGCCGATGAAGACATGAATTCCGCTGAAGGGGACCCGGTACCCGTACTCGATCGAGCCAGCCTCGGGGCCCCATCCTTCATCGTCGATGTAGAGCTTGCCGTGATGACTTTTGGTCATCCAGCCGATCACGTACCCCTTAAGTCCTTCAGAGCAGCCCTTCAAGAACTCGACACCATCGTGCGATAGCCCCACGGTGGGCGCCAACTGTCGTGGAATTAACACGTCAGATGTCCTCATGAAAGGACTTAGTCGTGGAGCCATCGCAACGGGTTAGCTTGAAGGTGTTAAACTGGACAAGGGACACGAGAGTTTATACTAGTTCAGCCCCTTCGATGAAGGTAAAAGCCTACGTCTAGTTGTGATGGGATTGATTGGGTTTCGATGATCAGGGAGCAAAACACGCTTGCCTGAGTCTCGAGTTGTTGTTTGTTCTCCCTGAACCGCCGCCGGGTCGTCCCTTTATATACACAGGTTGACGCCCGGCCGGTCTACAGAGTCCCGAGGCCGACTCATACAAAGTGTCCGGCTCGGTCTCTCCTTTCCTAACTTACATTACAAGTTTACATAGTCATGGCAGTTTACCACTATGGGCCCTAATCCACCTTTGGGCTGCGGGCTTCTAAGCTTCATTAGTAAAACACCATATTCTGGATCTTCATGGGCTTTGGCATAGTCTAGGGTGAACCGGGCCCTCCTGGCCGGTATATACTCAGTAGCTATATCCTCAACACATGCCCACCTTCTAATGAGAGTAACTCTTCAACTCATACATTGCTTAATTCCCCTTCGTGCTTACCGAAGGATGATTGCTATGATGATTGTTATGATCCTGTTGATTCTCTTGAAATATCCCTTTTTGATGATGCTTGCTATGCTTGTGGCCAAGATGCCAATATGAATTATGCTTATGGAGATGAACTTGCTATAGTTCCTTATGTTAAACATGAAATTGTTGCTATTGCACCCACGCATGATAGTCCTATTATCTTTTTGAATTCTGCAAACTACACTATATCGAAGAAGTTTGTGTTTATTAAGAATTATATTGATGGGTTGCATTTTACTACTATACATGATGATTTTGATAGATATAATATGCATGTGCTTGCTGCTCCTACTTGCAATTATTATGAGAGAGGAACTATATCTCCACCTCTCTATGTTTCCAATATGATAAAATTGCAAGAAACTGTTTATACTTTGCTTTGGCCTTTACTATGTGTGCATGAATTGTTCTTTTATGACATGCCGATGCATACGAAGAGAGTTAGACTTCGTTGTTGCATGATATATGTTACTTTGTGCTCACTACTAAATTACAAATCATTGTTCATTAAAATTGGTTTCGATATACCTTGGGATCCGGGTGGATCCATTACTTGAGCACTATATGCCTAGCTTAATGGCTTTAAAGAAAGCGCTGCCAGGGAGACAATCCGGAAGTTTTAGAGAGTCATTTATTTCTGTTGAGTGCTTTTATATAGTTTAAAAAAATAAAGAGGGGAACCCAAAACATTTTAAAGAAAGGAAAGTGAAATAGAGAGAGATAGGCATTGTTGAAGTGGGAGAGCTCCTTGAACTTTGTTCATGCTCATGAAAACTTTGTGAATCTTAATTACAGAAACTTTTCATCAAAAATAATTATCCCTTGTACAGTTCCATTGTATTATAAAAATAAGTGCTAAGGTTTGCCTTTAGGATGTTTACCATGCTTGTTGGTTTGTACGGTGCAAAACAGAAACTTTAGCTGGAGTGCGCGATTTTACAGTTTTTACTGGAACGTCAAATGGTTCTGAATCTTTTTGCACTGTCTTGATATGCAAATTTTTTATTTTTCCTAATTTTGGTAGAAGTTTTGGGGTAACAAAAGTATGGTGAATGTTCAGATTGCTACAGACTGTTCTATTTTTGACAGATTCTGTTTTTGATGCATAGTTTGCTTGTTTTGATGAAACTATCAATTTATATCAATGGATTAAGCCATGGAAAAGCTATATTACAGTAGACACAATGCAAAAACAAAATATGAATTGGTTTACTACAGTACTTAGAGTAGTAATTTGCTTTATTATACTATAAGGGATCTTACCGAGTTTTCTGTTGAAGTTTTGTGTGGATGAAGTGTTTGATCAAGGAGGTCTCGGTATGAGGAAAAGGAAGAGAGGCAAGAGCTCAAGCTTGGGGATTTCCAAGGCACCCCAAGTAATTATTCAAGGAGACTCAAGCGTCTAAGCTTGGGGATTCCCCGGAAGGCATCCCCTCTTTCTTCAACAAGTATCGGTATGTTTTTGTATTCGTTTCGTTCATGCGATATGTGCAAGTCTTGGAGCATCTTTTGCATTTAGTTTTCACTTTTCTTTTATGCATCATGCTGGTATGAGATAGTCCTTGGTTGATTTATAGAATGCTCATTGCACCTCACTTAAATATTTTGAGTATGGCTTTATAGAATGCTTCATGTGCTTCACTTATATCATTTGAAGTTTGGATTGCCTGTTTCTCTTCACATAGAAAACCGCCATTCGTAGAATGCTCTTTTGCTTCACTTATATTTGTTAGAGCGTGGGCATATCTTTTGTAGAAAGAATTAAACTCTCTTGCTTCACTTATATCAATTTAGAGAGATGACAGGAATTGGTCATTCACATGGTTAGTCATAAAATCCTACATAAATTTGTAGATCGCTGAATATGATAAGTTTGATTCCTTGCAATAGTTTTGCGATATAGAGATGATAATATGTGGGAGGTACTAGTAGATGGTTGTGTTTAGTAAGTATGTTGGTGTTAAGGTTTGTGATTCCCGAAGCATGCACGTATGGTCTATAAACTATGTAACCAAATTGCGCGCATTGTATTTTGATTGTTTATCTTTGCGTGAAGGTCGGGGGCACGCGATGGTTAACTCCTACCAACCTCCCCCTAGGAGTATGCGTGTAGTACTTTGTTTCAAGGGCTAATAAATTTTTGCAATAAGTATGTGAGTTCTTTATGACTAATGTTGAGTCCATGGATTATACGCATTCTCACCCCTCCATCATTGCTAGCCTCTTCGGTACTGTGCATTGCCCTTTCTCACCTCGAGAGTTGGTGCAAACTTCGCCGGTACATCCAAACCCCGTGATATAATACGCTCTATCACACATAAACCTCCTTATATCTTCCTCAAAACAACCACCATACCTACCTATTATGGCATTTTCATAGCCATTCCGAGATATATTGCCATGCAACTTCCATCATCATCATATACATGACTTGAGCATTCATTGTCATATTGCTTTGCATGATTGTAAGATAGCTAGCATTATGTTTTCATGGCTTGTCCATTTTTTGATGTCATTGCTACGCAAGATCATTGCACATCCCGGTACACCACCGGAGGCATTCATATAGAGTCATATCTTTGTTCTAGTATCGAGTTGTAACATTGAGTTGTAAGTAAATAAAAGTGTGATGATCATCATTATAGATCATTGCCCCATGAAAAAAATATGGAAGACCAAAGAAGCCTAAATAAAAAAGGGGGCCAAAGAAGCCCATTCAAAAAAAAGAAAAAAAAGGGGCAATGTTACTATCCTTTTACCACACTTGTGCTTCAGAGTAGCACCATGTTCTTCATATAGAGAGTCTCCTATGTTATCACTTTCATATACTAGTGGGAATTTTCATTATAGAACTTGGCTTGTATATTCCAACGATGGGCTTCCTCAAATGCCCTAGGTCTTCATGAGGAAGCAAGTTGGATGCACACCCACTTAGTTTTCAGTTTGAGCTTTCATACACTTATAGCTCTAGTGCATCTGTTGCATGGCAATCCCTACTCCTCGCATTGACATCAATTGATGGGCATCTCCATAGCCCGTTGATTAGCCGCGTCGATGTGAGAATTTCTCACATTTTGTCTTCTCCACATAACCTCCACCATGATATTCTATTCCACCTATAGTGCTATATCCATGGCTCACGCTCTTGTATTGTGTGAAAGTTGAAAAAAGATTGAGAATACTAAAGTATGACACAATTGCTTGGCTGACACCGGGATAGGCATGAGGGGTACCTTGTATTAAGAAAAGGGAGCATACAAGACTATATGATTTTGTAGGGATAACATTCTGGAAGCATTGATATTTTGAAAGACATGATTGTTTGTTGGGATGCCCTAAGTATTATTGTTTTTATGTCAAATGATAGACTATTGCTTTGAATCACTCATGTCTTAATATTCATGCCATGATTAGACATATGATCAAGATTATGCTAGGTAGCATTCCACATCAAAAATTATCTTTTTATCATTTACCTACTCGAGGACGAGCAGCAATTAAGCTTGGGGATGCTAATACGTCTCCGTCGTATCTATAATTTCTGATTGTTCCATGCCAATATTATTCAACTTACATATACTTTTGGCAACTTTTCATATTATTTTTGGGACTAACATATTGATCCAGTGCCCAGTGCCAGTTCCTGTTTGTTGCATGTTTTATGTTTCACAGAAACCCAATATCAAGTGGAGTCCAAACGGGATAAAAACGGATGGAGAATTATTTTGGAATATTTGTGATTTTTGGGAGGAAAATTCAACGCTAGACGGTGCCCGAGAGGGCCACGAGACAGGGGGCGCGCCCCAGGGAGGCAGGCGCGCCCTGGACCCTCCTGGGCACCCCGTAAGGCGGTTGACGCTCTTCTTTTGCCGCAAGAAAGCTAATTTATGAGAAAAATCTGGGTGAAAGATTCACCCCACCGGAGTTACGAATCACCGGATATAAATGAAACAGTGAAGGGGCACAATCAGGGAACGCAGAAATAGAGGGAGACAGAGAGATAGATCCAATCTCGGAGGGGCTCTCGCCCCTCCCACGCCATGGGAGCCAAGGACCCGAGGGCAAACCCTTCTCCCATATAGGGAGAAGGTCAAGGAAGAAGAAGAAGAAGGGGGGCTCTCTCCCCCTTGCTTCCGGTGGCGCAGGAACGCCGTCGGGGGCCATCGTCATCACCGCGATCTACACCAACACCTCTGCCATCTTCACCAACATCTCCATCACCTTCCCCCATCTATATTCAGCGGTCCACTCTCCCGCAATCCACTGTACCCTCTACTTGAACATGGTGCTTTATGCTTCATATTATTATCCAATGATGTGTTGCCATCCTATGATGTCTGAGTAGATTTTCATTGTCCTACCGGTGATTGATGAATTGCTATGATCGGTTTGAGTTGCATGTTTTATTATTGGTGCTGTCCTATGGTGCTCTCCGTGTCACGCAAGCGTGAGGGATTCCCGCTGTAGGGTTTGCAATATGTTTATGATTTGCTTATGGTGGGTGGCGTAAGTGATAGAAGCACAGACCCAAGTAAGTAGGTTGTTTGCGTATGGGATAAAGGGGACTTGATACTTTAATGCTATGGTTGGGTTTTACCTTAATGATCTTTAGTAGTTGTAGATGCTTGCTAAAGTTCCAATCATAAGTGCATATGATCCAAGAAGAGAAAGTATATTAGCTTATGCCTCTCCCTCAAATAGCATTGCAATAGTGATTACCGGTCTAGTAACATAGTCAATTGCTTAGGGACAATTTCACAACTCCTACCACCACTTTTCCACACTCGCTATATTTACTTTATTGCTTCTTTATCTAAACAGCCCCTAGTTTATATTTACGCGTTCTTTATATTCTTGCAAACCTATCCAACAATACCTACAAAGTACTTCTAGTTTCATACTTGTTCCAGGTAAAGCGAACGTCAAGCGTGCGTAGAGTTGTATCGATGGTCGATAGAACTTGAGGGAATATTTGTTCTCCTTTAGCTCCTCATTGGGTTCGACACCCTTACTTATCGAAAGAGGCTACAATTGATCCCGTATACTTGCGGGTTATCAAGACCTTTTTCTGGCGCCGTTACCGGGGAGTCATGGCGTGGGGTGAATATTCTTCTGTGTGCTTGTTTGCTTTATTACTAAGTAATTTTTATTTATTGTTCTTAGTTGTTTTCTATATTTAGTTATGGGTAGGAAACGCAAAATAACAAAAAAATTAGTTGTACCTACTGAACCAATGGTTGAAGAACCACTCAAAATCTATCACACTCCTGAAGCTTTTTACTTGGATCATCTTCGATCCCGTTGTGCTCGTGCTGAAACCCCAACTAGCTTAGTTGAGGGCAAATCTTTAGATGAGCATGCTTGTTATGTGCAACACCGTATATCTGAAAAAGGGAAACTTTTACTGGATCAAATTCATCATTTGCAATGCTATGCTTGGAATTTATGTGAAATATATGATGTTACTTGTTGTTCTGAAAACCCAAAGAGACACCTTCCCTACCAATGTGAGTTTATTGATAATGGAATTGTCTCTTCGTATGCTAAGGGTGTTCACAATTACTATGATGTTCAACAAATTGAAGAATTTGTTGCTTTTAAGGGTGCTTATGAAATTGCTTCTTTGATTGAAAAGTATGATGCTACTCTCCACAAATCTGAAAATTTTGCCATACTTGAATATTGTTATGATAATTATGCTTCCAATGCATGTTAAACCATATATTGAGGACTTCTCCGCTGTCCAAGAAGAGATTAATATTTTGCATGAGTCTATGGAAGAACAAAAGGAGGAAGAGCGAATTAGCTACCCGTGCCCACCTTCTAATGAGAGTAACTCTTCAACTCATACATTGTTTAATTCCCCTTCGTGCTTACCGAAGGATGATTGCTATGATGATTGTTATGATTCCGTTGATTCTCTTGAAATATCCCTTTTTGATGACGCTTGCTATGCTTGTGGCCAAGATGCCAATATGAATTATGCTTATGGAGATGAACTTGCTATAGTTCCTTATGTTAAACATGAAATTGTTGCTATTGCACCCACGCATGATAGTCCTATTATCTTTTTGAATTCTGCAAACTACACTATATCAAAGAAGTTTGTGTTTATTAGAGATTATATTGATGGGTTGCCTTTACTACTATACATGATGATTTTGATAGATATAATATGCATGTGCTTGCTGCTCCTACTTGCAATCATTATGAGAGAGGAACTATATCTCCACCTCTCTATGTTTCCAATATGATAAAATTGCAAGAAACTGTTTATACTATGTATTGGCCTTTACTATGTGTGCATGAATTGTTCTTTTATGACATGCTGATGCATAGGAAGAGAGTTAGACTTCGTTGTTGCATGATATATGTTACTTTGTGCTCACTACTAAATTACAAATCATTGTTAATTAAAATTGGCTTTGATATACCTTGGGATCCGGGTGGATCCATCACTTGAGCACTATATGCCTAGCTTAATGGTTTAAAGAAAGCGCTGCCAGGGAGACAATCCAGAAGTTTTAGAGAGTCATTTATTTCTGTTGAGTGCTTTCATATAGTTTAAAAAAAAGAGGGGAACCCAAAACATTTTAAAGAAAGGAAAGTGAAAGTGAGAGAGATAAGCATTGTTGAAGTGGGAGAGCTCCTTGAACTTTGTTCATGCTCACGAAAACTTTGTGAATCTTAATTACAGAAACTTTTCATCAAAAATAATTATCCCCTTGTACAGTTCCATTGTATTATAAAAATAATGTGCTAAGGTTTGCCTTTAGGATGTTTACAATGCTTGTTGGTTTGTACGATGCAGAACAGAAACTTTAGTTGGAGTGCGCGATTTTACAGTTTTTACTGGACTGTCAAATGGTTCTGATTCTTTTTGCAGTGTCATGCTATACAAATTTTTTATTTTTCCTAATTTTTGTAGAATTTTTGGGGTACCATAAGTATGGTGAATGTTCAGATTGCTACAGACTGTTTTATTTTTGAAAGATTCTGTTTTTGATGCATAGTTTGCTTGTTTTGATGAAACTATCAATTTATATCAGTGGATTAAGCCATGGAAAAGCTATATTACAGTAGACAAAATGCAAAAACAAAATATGAATTGGTTTACTACAGTACTTAGATTAGTGATTTGCTTTATTATACTAACGGATCTTACCGAGTTTTCTGTTGAAGTTTTGTGTGGATGAAGTGTTTGATCAAGGAGGTCTCGATATGAGGAAAAGGAAGAGAGACAAGAGCTCAAGCTTGGGGATTTCCAAGGCACCCCAAGTAATTATTCAAGGAGACTCAAGCGTCTAAGCTTGGGGATTCCCCGGAAGGCATCCCCTTTTTCTTCAACAAGTATCAGTATGTTTTTGTATTCGTTTCGTTCATGCGATATGTGCAAGTCTTGGAGCATCTTTTGCATTTAGTTTTCACTTTTCTTTTATGCATCATGCTGGTATGAGATAGTCCTTGATTATTTTATAGAATGCTCATTGCACCTCACTTAAATCTTTTGAGTATGGCTTTATAGAATGCTTCATGTGCTTCACTTATATCATTTAAAGTTTGGATTGCCTGTTTCTCTTCACATAGAAAACCGCCATTTGTAGAATGCTCTTTTGCTTCACTTATATTTGTTAGAGCGTGGGCATATCTTTTGTAGAAAGAATTAAACTCTCTTGCTTCACTTATATCAATTTAGAGAGATGACAGGAATTGTTCATTCACATGGTTAGTCATAAAATCCTACATAAACTTGTAGATTGCTGAATATGATAAGTTTGATTCCTTGTAATAGTTTTGCGATATAGAGATGATAATATGTGGGAGGTGTTGACACCAGATTTTGGCACGGTCAATAACTTATTTAAGATGGCCTCAAATGGAGAAGTGATCTTCATGAAGGAGTTCCGTATTGTCGATATGAACATCTTTGAAGTTTGGGTCATCACAGTCCGATTTCATCTCGAAGGCCGAAACTATGCTCAAAGTACTAAGATCTTATATTCAGAGTATATTTTGGCTGATTAAGCCCCCAAGACGACCTCAAATGGAACAATTATCTACACGGATTGTCTTCGTCTCGTCGAAACGATCGATTTTGATATAAACATCGTTCCAATCCAAGTTCGTATGCAAAAGTTAGAGCCATCGGAATACAGCCCTGTCAGGAGGCAAAAACTGGCGCGCCCCCAGCAGACACCCTGTCTGATGGGTAGCGCGAGGGATAGCCTGTTTTGCATGACCAATTTGACCCTCAAGATGACCTCTGATCAAAGAACGTTCAACATCAAAGTTGTTCGTCTCGTCGAAATGGTCAAGATTGCTTTTGGGCTCGTTTCCATCCGAGATCGTTTACCACCACAAAAAAGACCCGCAAGGTGCAGCCAGTTTAAACCGAACAGTTTTGGAAAGTTCGGACAAAACCAATCCGAATTTGACTAGGGTTTTGGACGTGAATCCAAGCTTTTCCTTGCACGGGAAGTCCAGCCGCCTCTTATATACCTAAGGGGTGACGGCCGATTGAACAACACACAATCGATCAATCAATCTACCACTTTTTATCTTTTATCTTTTCTCCTTAACCCTAATTCTTCTTCTTCCTCGTTCTTCGTTCGTTCTTCTTCTTTGCAGGGCGGTGAATCTCGTGGCCCTAGGGGCGATCAGGTTGACCTAGGGCAGCCCATAGCCGCTGCGCGCCCAGACGGGGTCCCTCCCGGGCGTGTGGGGTTTCGGGTCCCAAAAGCGCCGACTTGCTGTCTTGCGTATCGCGCTGGAAGTCGGCCTCCCGCGGTGTGAGTTGCGGAGCATCTCCCTCGGCGCCGCGGGTACACATCGACGTGTTCGTGTGACGCATTCCAGCGTCAACACACTTTTTGGCGACTCCGCTGGGGACGAAGCTTTGAACGGTCTCCGGCCCGTTCTTGCTACGAAGAGATCGTCATCTAGGGTTTGCAATCTACAAAGGTAATATGAATACCCAATTCACATATGTAGATGCAAATAATGCATATGTTGTTGCTAGATCATCTAATGAGCATAATGTATCGGCTAGCCCTAGCTTTATCAATCATGCATCTAATTATGTGCAAGGGCCGATGCAAAAAAATCTTCATGATTCTACTTCATATAATTTTAGCAACATGCAACATATGTATCCCAACTCCCATGCATCGGCAACCCCACAAATTTATATGCCGATGAATAACATGATGAGTTCGGTTAATCAAGTTGAGACACCCTATGTAGGAACTTCCAATGGTATGCAACAAAGTGTTTCAAGTTTTTATTCATCGGCAAATAACTTGCAGTACGCTAATCCAAACGTGCCGGTGGAGAGGGGAATTGGCCATGTTACTACTAGTTATTTGGCCAATTACCCTCAAACATCATATGCTACGCCTAACGCTACTAATTTTTTGGCACCATACGCAACTGTTGATGTCCATAATTCGGCTCAGCACCTTCATGGTCATGGCCGAATAAGTGAAACTTCTGCAGGAGCACAAATGCCTTCACCTACTACCGTGGCATATCATGTCCCCCCTACACAATTACAGAATTTCGGCAACATCTCATTGCCGAAAGAGTCTAAAAGCATTGGGGGGCAACCATATCCAGACTGGGTAATTGAGAACAAGCTTACATTCTCTTGGGATTTGTGCAACTCTATTCGCCAGGAACTAATAGAAGGCGGGAAGCCTCATGATTTTGCTGCTGTAAAAGCTAGAATTGTGCAAATGATGCAGTCGCCCAGTGCTGTACCATCCAGTGTACCACCTAAAAAATCGCAAAGTTTCGGCACCTCATTGCCGAAAGAGTCTCAAAGTATTAGGGGGCAATCTCATGACGAGTGGATGGAAATTGAGATGAAAAAGTTTAAAGCTCGCCAAGCTGAGATGTGGGCTAAAATTAGACGAGAGCGAGAAGCCTTGCAAATTCAAAAAGATAAAGTTGTTGATTCAGGTAACAAAGAAAATTCGGTTATTAGAAAAGCCGAATCAAGTAGTATATATTCTGAGACCATCAAATCCAAAGAGGCAAGCATTATTGAGAAAGGGCATGGAAAGCATAGCAAAACAACCATACTTGATTTTTCCGAAGTC
Organism: Triticum aestivum; assembly: GCF_018294505.1. Taxonomy (NCBI): domain Eukaryota; kingdom Viridiplantae; phylum Streptophyta; class Magnoliopsida; order Poales; family Poaceae; genus Triticum; species Triticum aestivum. The sequence goes on from NC_057795.1 coordinate 335,420,874, forward strand.
AATGGAACCTACTTCCTGCCCTATGAGTTTCGTGCCATAGAAATTGACAAGCCTCAAGGACAAGAACAAGTAGACGAACAAAGTTCGACTGACATGGATCTTCAAAGCAATGATGCACGGAATCAAGAAAAAGATGATGACAAGGTGTTGGGGAGCCATCCAAAGACGGAGCAAGATGTTCTTCAAGTGGCACCACCATCATGCTCTCCCAACATATTTGAAGAGGTATGCATAGAGAGTAATTTGCCTATTTTCAGATTTGGTCGCAACTTCATTATTGATGCATCTATAAGAAATATCCTCATAAGTAATTTTGAAAGACCAATGAAGAAGGGTAATTTACTTGTTAGCAATAGACTTGTTATGGAACATATCGGTCAACACATTGCGCCATTTATAGAGACCGATAATGACTTATTGTTACAGCCAAAGCTTTTCCCGTTGCTTTATCTAAAGTTCGTATCTAGTTGGGTAGCTTTGCTTATTTCGTACTTGGCTTGCACTTGGTCTCAATTGAGACATGTGTGTTCTAAATATTTTCGTTTCAGAAGATTAAAGCCAAGGTTAATTTCTTTTGAGAAATCCGATGCTAATATAATATCTTATCCAAAGACACCGGAGATAGAGTGGAAAACACAATGTATAGCCGAATGGGGAGATTCCAAATCTGAACCATTCGTTTGCTTATCTCCAAAGCCGTTCACACAGCAAGATCGGCTAGAAAACAAAAAGTTTACCTTCAATTCAAGCATGTGTGATCAAATATTTGATTTATTGCTGAAAAATAATTACATAAGAATTCTTGGTCACCATGTTGAGCCATCTATCCAAGGACGAATGTATTGTAAGTTGCATGATTCGTTCAAGCATAATTTTGAGGATTGCAACATGTTCCGTCAAATAGTTAAATCGGCCATTGAAAAAGGACGATTGAAGTTTGTTGAAACACCAAGAGATGACCAGTCTATTCCGATTGGTCCTGATGGCAAAAAGTTTTTGCATCGGCTGCTTCAAGCCGATACATTTAAAGAGAAGGTAAAAACTACAGGTGATGGGATCAAGCTTTCAAGTAAAGAAGTTGTTGAAGAGCATAATGAACATAATCTTGAGGGTGACAATTCCATCGAAGCTACAATAGAGATACCAAGTACTGGGGGGCAGCAAGCAAATCCAAAGATCGGTGCAAGAACAACCAAAGAAAACAAAGGCCGACGTAAGCACAAAGGTAAAAAGCCGAAAGTCACTTTCGCACAACTATTGGAAAAATATCAAAAGAAGAGTGAAGAGAAGAATGCTTATCGGCCAAATCATGCAAAGAAACCAAGATCACCCCCAAGGTGCAAATATGAGGATTGGTATTGGCAAAGTGATAATTTTAATGCAACATATTCATATCCTTATTTTGGGCCGTCAATGCCAATGCCGTGGATGCCTCCCTATGCTCATATAGATACATATACATCATGGGACAGGTATGATACAAGGGCACATTCTACATCTTATTCTAGACCATCTCACCAATACTATGCAGCTCAAAGAAGATCAACATTTGAACAATCACGCGTCAAAGACCGTTTCAATCATAAGGAATCGGTCCAGAGCTCAAGGAAGAAGAAAGAGGTGGTCAAGCAGGTTTACCGCATTAAAAGAGATGGTCGTAAGAGTGCAATTTCAGATTTGATCTCAAATGAAAAAGAGCCAATTAAAGTGTTGACATTGGCTACTAAAGGCAATGAGACAAAACAATCAATTGATAAAAATCAGAGTGCCAAATCTGAAGAAAAGAAGTTGAGGGTGCACAAGGCCCAAAAAGAGTTGCCATTTGTTGAAACAAAATCACAGCCGAGATGCCCACTCGGTTTATCGTATTGGCGAAAGAAGGAATTACAAAAACTTAGTGCACAAGAGCTGAAAAAGAAGAACATGGCATGGGTTCCGAAGAGGAGCAGTCAAAATGAAAGTGATGTGCAACCTTCTATTGCAACAAGTGTTACAAAAGTGAAGAAAGAGAAGGATGGAAGCCAAAAACAGTTAAGCCGAAGGTTTGCATCACCCCATCAAAATCTTCGGTTAGCACATCATCCATATTCTTCAACCATATCATTGTTGCCTTTGCCATGGAATTCATCATCGAGTATGATAAATTACCCTCCCTGGATTTATTTTAATCCATGGAAGCGACATAATTTTCTGCATCATGAGAGGGTATTACCAAATCTCTATATATTTTATTAGCTACATTTTTTCTTGCTAATCCAAAGGGCCGAAATATTTGATTGCTATTTCATTTGTTTATTTCGGCTATACATGATTTGGTGAATGAATTCTACATGGGCATTATCTTGATGGCTGGTATTTATCTATCGCCCTAAGAATATGTCAAAGCATGGCTGATGTAGTATCCTAACATCGTCCTTAGTTCAATTAGAGGCCAAAACGAGGTACATGTTCATTGATATTGCCCTTGTCTTTCTAGTACTATGGAGATTATTTTCGACGGTAAATTTGTGGCAATGGCCAAGGTGTTGGTGTTGCTTATTTATCTTCATATGGAGCTATTTTGTGAAGCCTCAGGCCGCTTATAATATTTTTGCACAATCATCGAAGCCGAATATGCATTGTCATTCGGATAGGAGCTTTGCCTTGATATAGGTGCTATACATATTGAGGCTTCCGGTGATTCGTTATTAGTAGTGCAACAAATATCCAAGGGTTATCAATGTTTTAACGGATCACTTATAGTTTATCTTTTGGTATGTCTAGATGTAAGATTTACCTTGGGTTGCTTTGAAATTGTTCATATATCTAGGCATGACAATTCGAAAGAGTTGGCACAGCAAGCGTCCGGCTACTATGTTAACCATGGTGTCTTGCATTTCTATCAATAGCCGATGCTAGGTCTTGTCAACATAGGTAAGGCTGAATCGAAGCCCACCGCTTCGGCCACTAATGAAACTTTTATGCAGGCGAAGTAAGGATTGAAGGAAGTTCATTCTTGATTATCTGCAAAATCCTAGCGAAAGGGTGAACAATATGGTTCGGGGGATGGTTTTGATCTATGGAACCTTATCACCGGATTGTTATAGAAGCTGAGAAGTTTTCACCCAAGTTTGCATCAAGAGGTTCAAACAAGCAATGGCGATATATACTTGTCGTCCTAAGAACATGCAAAATGGCGATGGAGTGTTGACATCGTCCTTAGAACAAGCTATGCGGAAGTTATTTTTCGGCACACAAACTTTGCCGAAAAATAGGGGGGCATGTGTTGACACCAGATTTTGGCACGGTCAATAACTTATTTAAGATGACCTCAAACGGAGAAGTGATCTTCATGAAAGAGTTCCGTATTGTCGATATGAACATCTTTGAAGTTTGGGTCATCGCAGTCCGATTTCATCTCGAAGGCCGAAACTATGCTCAAAATACTAAGATCTTATATTCAGAGTACAGTTTGGCTAATTAAGCCCCCAAGACGACCTCAAATGGAAACATTATCTACACAGATTGTCTTCGTCTCGTCGAAACGATCGATTTTGATATAAAAATCATTCCAATCCGAGTTCGTATGCAAAAGTTAGAGCCATCGGAATACATCCCTGTCAGGAGGCAAAAACTGCCGCGCCCCACCAGACACCCTATCTGTTGGGTAGCGCGAGGGATAGCCTGTTTTGGGCGACCAATTTGACCCTCAAGATGACCTCTGATCAAAGAATGTTCAACATAAAAGTTGTTTGTCTCGTCGAAACGGTCAAGATTGCTTTTGGGATCGTTTCCATCCGAGATCGTTTACCACCACAAAAAAGATCCGCAAGGTGCAGCCAGTTTAAACCGAACAGTTTTGGAAAGTTCAGACAAAACCAATCCGAATTTGACTAGGGTTTTGGAAGTGAATCCAAGCCTTTTCCTTGCACGAGAAGTCCAGATGCCTCTTATATACCTAAAGGGTGACGGCCGATTGAACAACACACAATCGATCAATCAATCTACCACTTTTTATCTTTTATCTTTTCTCCTTAACCCTAGTTCTTCTTCTTCCTCGTTCTTCGTTCGTTCTTCTTCATTGCAGGGCGGCGAACCTGGAGGCCCTAGGGGCGATCAGGTCGACCTAAGGCAGCCCATAGCCGCCGCGTGCCCAGACGGGGTCCCTCCCGGGCGTGTGGGGTTTTGGGTCCCAAAAGCGCCGGCTTGCTGTCTTGCGTCTCGCGCTGGAAGTCGGCCTCCCACGGTGTGAGTTGCGGAGCATCTCCCTCGGCGCCGCGGGTACACATCGACGTGTTCGTGTGACGCGTTCCAACCTCCCCCCTAGGAGTATGCGTGTAGTACTTTGTTTCAAGGGCTAATAATTTTTTGCAATAAGTATGTGATTTCTTTATGACTAATGTTGAGTCCATGGATTATACGCACTCTCACCCCTCCATCATTGCTAGCCTCTTCGGTACCGTGCATTTCCCTTTCTCACCTCGAGAGTTGGTGCAAACTTCGCCGGTACATCCAAACCCCGTGATATGATACGCTCTATCACACATAAACCTCCTTATATCTTCCTCAAAACAGCCACCATACCTACCTATTATGGCATTTCCATAGCCATTCCGAGATATCTTGCCATGCAACCTCCATCATCATCATATACATGACTTGAGCATTCATTGTCATATTGCTTTGCATGATCGTAAGATAGCTAGCATGATGTTTTCATGGCTTGTCCGTTTTTTATGCCATTGCTACGCTAGATCATTGCACATCCCAGTACACCACCGGAGGCATTCATATAGAGTCATATGTTTGTTCTAGTATCGAGTTGTAACATTGAGTTGTAGGTAAATAAAAGTGTGATGATGATCATTATAGAGCATTGCCCCATGAAAAAAATATGAAAGGACAAAGAAGCCTAAATAAAAAAGGGGGCCAAAGAAGCCCATTCAAAAAAGTAAAAAAAAGGGGCAATGTTACTATCCTTTTACCACACTTGTGCTTCAGAGTAGCACCATGTTCTTCATATAGGGAGTCTCCTATGTTATCACTTTCATATACTAGTGGGAATTTTCATTATAGAACTTGGCTTGTATATTCCAAAGATGGGCTTCCTCAAATGCCCTAGGTCTTCATGATTGAGCAAGTTGGATGCACACCCGCTTAGTTTTCAGTTTGAGCTTTCATACACTTATAGCTCTAGTGCATTTGTTACATGGCAATCCCTACTCCTCGCATTGACATCAATTGATGGGCATCTCCATAGCCCGTTGATTAGCCGCGTCAATGTGAGAATTTCTCACTTTTTGTCTTCTCCACATAACCTCCACCATGATATTCTATTCCACTATAGTGCTATATCCATGGCTCATGCTCATGTATTGCGTGAAAGTTGAAAAAAGTTTGAGAATACTAAAGTATGAAACAATTGCGTGGCTGACACCGGGGTAGGCATGACGGGTACCTTGTGTTAAGAAAAGGGAGCATACAAGACTATATGATTTTGTAGGGATAACGTTCTGGAAGCATTGATATTTTGAAAGACATGATTGTTTGTTGGGATGCCCTAAGTATTATTGCTTTTATGTCAAATGATAGACTATTGCTTTGAATCACTCGTGTCTTAATATTCATGCCATGATTAGACATATGATCAAGATTATGCTAGGTAGCATTCCACATTAAAAATTATCTTTTTATCATTTACCTACTCGAGGACGAGCAGGAATTAAGCTTGGGGATGCTGATACGTCTCCATCGTATCTATAATTTTTTATTGTTCCATGCCAATATTATTCAACTTTCATATACTTTTGGCAACTTTTCATATTATTTTTGGGACTAACATATTGATCCAGTGCCCAGAGCCAGTTCATGTTTGTTGCATGTTTTATGTTTCGTAGAAACCCAATATCAAGCGGAGTCCAAACGGGATAAAAACAGACAGAGAATTATTTTGGAATATTTGTGATTTTTGGGAGGAAAAATCAACGCTAGACGGTGCCCGAGGGGGCCACGAGACAGGGGGTGCGCCCCAGGGAGGCAGGCGCGCCCTGGACCCTCCTGGGCACCCCGTAAGGCGGTTGACGCTCTTCTTTTGCCGCAAGAAAGCTAATTTATGAGAAAAATCTGGGCGAAAGATTCATCCCACCGGAGTTATGAATCTCCGGATATAAAAGAAACGGTGAAGGGGCAGAATTAGGAAACGCAGAAACAGAGAGAGATAGAGAGATAGATCCAATCTCAGAGGGGCTCTCGCCCCTCCCACGCCATGGGAGCCATGGACCAGAGGGGAAACCCTTCCCCCGTCTAGGGAGAAGGTCAAGGAAGAAGAAGAAGAAGGGGGGCTCTCTCCCCCTTGCTTGCGGTGGCGCCGGAACGCCGTTGGGGGCCATCATCATCACCACGATCTTCACCAACACCTCTGCCATCTTCACCAACATCTCCATCACCTTCCCCATCTATATTCAGCGGTCCACTCTCCCGCAACCCGCTGTACCCTCTACTTAAACATGGTTCTTTATGCTTCATATTATTATCCAATGATGTGTTGCCATCCTATGATGTCTGAGTAGATTTTCGTTGTCCTACCGGTGATTGATGAATTGCTATGATCGGTTTGAGTTTCATGTTTTATTATTGGTGCTGTCCTATGGTGCTCTCCGTGTCGCACAAGCGTGAGGGATTCCTGCTGTAGGGTTTGCAATATGTTTATGATTTGCTTATGGTGGGTGGCGTAAGTGATAGAAGCACAGACCCAAGTAAGTAGGTTGTTTGCATATGGAATAAAGGGGACTTGATACTTTAATGCTATGGTTGGGTTTTACCTTAATGATCTTTAGTAGTTGCAGATGCTTGCTAGGGTTCCAATCATAAGTGCATATGATCCAAGAAGAGAAAGTATGTTAGGTTATGCCTCTCCCTCAAATAGAATTGCAATAGTGATTAGCGGTCTAGTAACGTAGTCAATTGCTTAGGGACAATTTCACAACTCCTACCACCACTTTTCCACACTCGCTATATTTACTTTATTACTTCTTTATCTAAACAGCTCCTAGTTTATATTTACGCATTCTTTATATTCTTGCAAACCTATCCAACAATACCTACAAAGTACTTCTAGTTTCATACTTGTTCTAGGTAAAGCGAACGTCAAGCTTGCGTAGAGTTGTATCGGTGGTCGATAGAACTTGAGGGAATATTTGTTCTACCTTTAGCTCCTCGTTGGGTTCGATACTCTTACTTATCGAAAGAGGCTACAATTGATCATGTATACTTGCGGGTTATCAGTGGAGCGGATGAGCTCTGGCTCATCGCGGATAGTGCCCTCTGACAAGTTGTCGAAGAACTGCTGCACCAACTCCATCTTTGGCTCGGCCCAGGTTGGATCCAGGCTATGGGTGTTGAAGGTGGGCATCGAGGCAATGATCTCGGTCAGACGGGAGTTATTGCTCATAGGATGCACCCTGCCGGCAACCTAAACGGGTGGCCGGTCTTGCTAGCCTTTGCGGCCTTGCCGGTTCGCTCAGCATTGCCGTCCTTGTTGATATTGAGCTAAAAAAGCCTCTGGCAGACGGGCACGTGCTGCATCACCGTGAAGTTGTGTTTTAAGCTAGGGCGGAGCCTCATGATATCCGCTGCGTTCCTGAAATCCTAGTCCGACCTCCCCTTCTGGTGGAAGGGAGCAATGGGGCGACGGATGAAGTCGCTCCCAACCATCTCCAGCGTGAGGTTAGTAGAGACGGGGCGGAGGATCCTGGTGGTGGAGACCGTGAGCTTCCCATCGCCGGGCTCGATGTCACTCCAGTCATCGCTGCGGATCGGCGGACTCCGATGGACCTCGCAAAACAGTCGTGGCTCCTTCTCTACAATCCAACACCACCGGCCTCGCCATTCATCCCATTGCTCCTTCTGGAAACCATCCGGGTATGCTCCCTTGCACAGAGGCCTCGGGATCCAAGCAACGGAGCCAATAATGGCATCCCCTTGCTGGACCCGGGGGACAAAATAGTGGCGAAAGAGCGCCGTGCTAGGGTGGAATCCGATGAAGCCCTCGCAGAGGTGGGGAAAAGGGCCATGCACACCACTGCATTCGGCGTGAAGTCCAGGAGATGGAAGTCATAGGTGTGCATGAAGTCATTGAAGAAATCTAAGAAAGGGGGGCAGAGCCCACAGGAGAAGTAATCGACGAAGAAAGGATAAATATCCAGGCCAGGCTTGGCGAAGGGAGCGGGGATGACCTTTGTGGCGCGATGCCCCGTCGTCTCCTTTCCCCACAAACACAGGAACTAGTCCTTGAGCATGAGCATGTCGATTGCCGGAGAGAAGAGGGCATGCTTCTGCCGCATCTTTACCAGATCACTCTCCGGCACCTTCCCCGCGGCGGCCTTGGCCGCTCCCTTGCCCTTGCTAGCCTTAGGCGTCATGGCAAATGAGAAGAAGCAAGAGATCGAGAGGCAACGGATATGTGGCGGTGGCAGCAGGGGCGCGGAGCTCGGGTTCAGATTTGGGGAAGAAGAGAGGAACGACGGTTCCAAGATTGGGAGAAGCAGAGAAGGTTAATGAGTAGTGCCCCTGCGGTTTTTCCCCTTTTTATGGGGAAGGCGCGGGCCAGCTCTGTACCATTTACTGCGGGGTGGGCATGCATGCCACGCACGTCCCGTGCGCGACCCCCACGTCACGCACTCAACGCAGGTTGTGGGGAAGCACAATTGACAGAAAGATCATGGTGGTTCGCCTCTGCCAAGCCCGCCCGTGCACTGCTTTGGGCCTGTCCCAACTACTCCTTGCGCTTATGTATGACCCAGGCCCGGGGGCTCCTGTCGATGTACAAAAGTGTGGGTACTTCAGTACCCCTAACTTGTGCACGGATGGTCGCAGCCACACCTACAACAGGGCTTGACAAAGCAGAGGAGGACGGCAGGAGGCAAGAGAGATACAAAGAATATCAAAACAGACGCTCAAAGTGACAAACAGCAAAAGGCTCGCAGGGCCACGCCTGGCAACAAGCCTTGCCGAGGCGACCTATGAGGCCCCCGACAAGCTCCGTGCCTGGGCAGCATGCGAAGGGACCAGCAGGGCCACCACCCTTGGGGTTGAGAGCTCTGACACCATCGACAATGTTAAGACCAAGATCTAGAGAGAACATGCATGATAGCATGCAGTCCCTCATGAAGATTGGCGGCCCATGAATCCACATGAGATCAGAAGACGAAGACCCCCGGCAAGACCTTTGCCGGGGACGACTCCAAGGCCTCCGACAGGCCTTGCCGGGGACGATCGCTGGGCCGCGACCAGACCCGTGCCTGGCAAGGTTTTGCCACCTCACCACCACTCCAGTCAGACGATAGGCATGCCAACTAGGCAGGCGCCTGCATGGCGGCATGCAGATCTTCGTGGAAGCTTGCCATTTTGCCAACACAGCAGCTAGTTGGCCAGCATGGCGTTGCATGCCTCGTCGGCCCGGACGCATGGCAAGGCGAGGAGGAGCGGCGAAGGATGAGATGGCCTCCGTTGTCGACCCCAATAAAGAGAGAGGACACGTAGGCAATGCATTAGATGTGCTTGTCCTGCGTTGATCGAGCGATAAGCTCGTACGACTGTAGCTTGCCACCTCCTGTGTGCCACTATGGCAACCCCTTTGTGTATAAAAGAAGGCCCAAGACGCATAGAGAGAGGATTCGGACTTTTGGACAAAGCACGCACCGTAGCTAGTTCAAAAGCTCAAGAACACACATATAACCAGACAAAGGAGGACTAGGGTATTACGCATCTCTGCGGCCCGAACCTAGATAAAAAATTTCATGTGTGCTAACGGCTTGGCCTACTCTTCGTGCAACTAACCCCCCGCCGAACGTAGAAGGGATCTTTGTGACCTCATAGATGATCGGTTTCCCCGACACTGGCACCCTACTGCGCGAGAAAAATGCTATTCCGGCGCTGGAACTATAGAGCCAAGCCATATTTTAAGGAGCGCTAAAAAATTAGGCTACGCGCCTATTGGAGATGCTCTAATACACCTCCCCACCCAAAAAAGAACTAGCAGTGCACTAGCCACAAGTAATCTACACAGCATCACAAACCAGTAACACGACAAAACTGTCAGGCGGGGGCGATGATGGCTCCTGCTCCCGCTCCGTCCTCCTCGTCGGCCGCCCCGTCGGCCTCCGGACAAACCCCAACCACCAAACACGCCGCCGTCCCGGCGCCTGACCTAACTCTTGCCACCAACCCCCTACACGCGCACCTTCCATCAGTAGCTCCACCACCTTCGCCATTCATCGGCCTACCTTATGTCAAGGTCGGGCAGGTTGCGCTCCGCTGCTTCCTGGGCTGCGGCAATGCCATGGGTCTGGAGTTTGAAGATGATTACTGCTACTACCTCCGCCTCGACATCACCACCCGGGTCGTCCACCTTGCCACCCCGCTCTACATCACCTTCGGCTACTCCAACCGCCACCTCGACGCCATAGTTGTCGCCACTTTGCTCCAGGCCGCCCTAGGTGGCTCGGCTGCTCACTTCTTCATCGCACAATGCTCTCCCTTGGTCTTCCGTTTCCACGTCGCTTCTGCGGGTGTTGCAGAGATCATCCTCGCTCAAACCACTCTCCGTTGCCGCAACTACTCCTTCTCCTTCGCTCGAACCCTGCCCCACTTCCACCTCAATCTCGCTCTGCCGCTACATGCATGACGATTGCACAGCTGCTCCAAATCCCCGACGACCTGGGCGTCCACTTCAAAAGGGTCGCCTGGGCACAATGTCGATCGCCTGTTTCCATTCATCCACCAAACCAACAACACGGATGCCGCATGTACGCGTGCGTCATCCAGTTCCCTTTCGCTCTTGATGCCTCCACGATGAGCCTCATCCTCGCCGGCCTCTTTGGCAGCGTTCACCACCTTTTCAACGTAACAGATGACGGAGACTCGTGCTTCTCCTTCACCGTTGCCTCGCCTGACGTTGCATCGCTCATCGCCTCCATGGGTGACTTCCGCAAGCTGGGCATGATGATCCGCTTCCCATGGCCTCTGCCTATGAGGGTACCTGCTGCTTGCCTTCTGGGGTTGCTTTGCTCTCGTCTGCTGGTTCCGCGTCCCCCTCGCCGTCGGCGGCTGATCCTGCTCTACTGCCACCTGCATCTATAACTCTTTATCTACCCAAGGAGCATCGTCAACGGCCTGGTATTAGCCTTTTCTATCGTATGCTTAATGTTAATCTCTTTACCCAGCTTACACCACACGTGCATTATACTCAACACACGCACCTGTTTTGGATTACTTTCTTGCCTATTGCTGTTAGGCCTAATGAACTGTTAGTTGAGTCTGTCCTAAACCACTGTTTTTTGGTCAAACAAGATTTTCTGGCAGTCAAAGTTCATGAGCACATTTTTAAGTCTGGCATCTTCTCCCACACAATCAAAATTGAAATTCTCAAACATGGGTCCCTTGATTTTGAGGGGTTTAAACTCTTTCTCTTTGACCAGCTTGAGCCGGCCGTCGCTCACTGTAGTCGTTTCTTTCATCATTACACCAAATTTACATGCCCTTCTCTGCCCCCTCGATCGGACTCCATCATTGGCCCTTTCGCTCATCAGCTATTGCAGGTCCATGCGCCACAGCAGTCCCTCGCGGTCGCACGCTCGCCGCACGTCCACCCTACCCCGCATGCGCCTGGGCCCTGCTCCATGCATAATGATGGTTGTGCGGCACCTGCAAACACACCATATCTTGCAGAAGATCCGTATGCTGTGCCGGATTCGCCGTATGCGGGCGGAGTTGATGCGCGCCCCCAGGAACCCCTCCCTGTCTCTCTGTATGTGCCATTTTTGGATGGCCCGCTTGCATGCCCCGCGTCTAGTCCTCCCTTGATCACCCCGCCCCTGTTGTTTCTGTGGTACGTGCGGGGTGGCGCGTCGACCCCACCTATGGCGGCTCTAGGCCGGTCGCCTCCCGTGCACTTGTCGCATCTCTTGGCTCTGTCTCAGACCGATCTGCACTGGCCTTTCCTTTCCCTCCTCCTGGAACCATGCGCTAGCCACTCATCATCTCCGATGACGATTCTGCTGCCTCCGATGACATGCACGCCCCGCTCCTGCATGGTGTGCCCTCAGACTCACTGGAGGCGGTGCATGCACCCCCTCCTGTGGACCATATCCCACCTGTCATCCACCCGGCTGTCCAGGTGGGCTCTATGGTGCCACCTAGCCCATGCCTTGGGTCGCCCGCCGCCCATCTGATTGCGGGCCCGCTGATGCTGTCCATTGCGTCCGCGTTCACCGCATTTATTCCAGCTGCAGATGCACCTGCTGTTCCAACCACCTTCACATTCTCTGTTGGGGAGTCATCACGTGCTGCTGGTAACCCCGCTCCCCCGCCCTCCCTTAATCAATCAAATCCTATGCCCTCTGCCTCTCTACCACTGACTATGATCGCTGTGGATGCAGCTCTCCCTCTGCAGGATCTGGACACTCACGAGTGCACCATTCGCAAGGAGCGCCGTAATATGGCACGCGAGCAGTCCGTTTCCAGAGACAAGCTACGGCAGAGCGCACAACTGGCTGGCAAGGAGGCCAAGTACTCCCCCATGCTCGCCAAAGCCGTCAAGGCCAAGGCGGCCCACCTTTCTGCTGTGGACGTCGGCACGGCCATTGACCACGCCATCCAGGAGGCCCGCCTCCACGAGTCCGATGCCCCTCCTGCCTCCGCCGAAGATCTTGCGGCCATTGCGTTCCTCTGTGGCGCCAACAACGGCCAGGTGGATGCCATCCTTGGGACCGAGGCTTCTGCCTCTGGTGACGATGAAGCTCCATGATCTGCACTCCTAATGTTCTTGGCCCGGTGGCGTGTTCTCGGCCGTCTCCGCCACCGTTAGTTTCACCGCATGTAGCTGTAGTTACCCTGTACTTTTGGTTGTCGAGACCTCTATTGTTTGTACCACTGCTATTCTTGTCTCCGCCCGTAGCTTTTGTGCATGCACGCCTGTTGTACCCCGCCTCTGCTCGTTGGTGATGTAGCAAACTCTATGAGTAATGACGCCTTCTTAATTTGCTCCTGGAACGTACGTGGTCTTGGCGATAACGGTAAATGCTCCGATGTTCTCTCCGAACTGGTGACGACTAAGCCGCATATAACCCTCTTGCAAGAATAAAAACTCGACACTCTCCTTGATTCTAAACTAAAATCCTTTCTGGCACGAACACTTGATCAAGCTTTCTCGCTACCAGCGGTCGGGTCTGCGGGTGGTACTATCTCTGCCATCAACTCTGCCTTTTTTCAAGTCGTTTCTTACTCACATCTAACCTTCTCCTCTACCCTACTCCTACAATCAACTGCGTGTGCCCAACACATTGCCATCACCAACATCTACGCTCCATCATCACGATCACTCAAGCAAGCCTTTTTAAACGAGCTCTCATCCATCTCACAACCCGATGACACCCCCTGGATTATCGCTGGTGACTTCAACTGCATCCGCTTCCCCTCTGAAAAAACAACCCTGCGTTCCACCACGCCGAAGCCAATGCTTTTAACCAAACCTTAGATGATCTAGCTCTCATGAACTGCCCCTACTTGATCGCAGGTTCACCTAGTCAAACAATTGAGCCATCCGCACCCTAGAATGGCTACATCGTGTTTTCTTTAACCTTGCTTGGGCGGACGCCTTCCCTAACACCTCGCTTTCCTCTCGCACATGCTTCACGTCCGATCACGTCCCACTCCTCATCCACGTCACCACCACCATCCCACGCTCTAATTTTTTCAAATTTGAGCCTGGCTAGGCCAGCTTCCGGCCCTGCAGTGACATCATCAGCCAAATTTGGGCCTCACAGCCCTCCCCGCCATCCAACGCACCCGCTTCCCTCGTCGCCGCGCTCAAAAATCTCGTTCCCGCCTCAAAAAATGGGCACGTTCGCGCATCCCCACCCCCCTCCGCGAAGCTCGCTGCCATGCTGCCATCACCGCCTTAGACCTCGTGGAGGAAAACAGACCTCTATCTACACCAGAATCTCTCACGCGCAAAATCGTTGTCTCCATTCTCAAATGCATCAATCAATAGAAAATGTCATACTGGCGTTGACGTGTTAAGGTTTCGCGCTCCATTAATGGTGGTGAGAACTCTAAGTTCTTCCACATGTCTGCCTCTCAACGTCTACGGAAAAATAAAATCTTCACACTTACTCAGGACGGCTCCGAATTCTCTGTCTACCAGCAAAAAGCTGAGGTCCTACGTGACTTCTTCGTCTCGCTAATTGGCACTCCAGCCCCGATAGCTTGGGCTTTTGACCTAAATTCTGTTTACCCACATCCGGTGCCTGGACTCCACCTCTTAGATGACCCCTTCTCCGAAGAGGAAATCAAGCATGCTTTTTTCACAATGAACCCCCAAGCCAGCCCTGGACCAGACGGGTTCGGACCCTATTTCTATAGAGCCTTCTGGCCTTTAGTCAAAAATTCAATCATGTCTTTCTTCTCTCTTTTTCATCAAGGCTTGGCTGACATCGAACGCTTAAACCGTGCCCACATTGTCCTCCTCCCCAAGAAGGACACGCCAACCACGCCTGACGCATTTAGGCCTATCTCACTGCAAAACTGTCCGATCAAAGCTGTCGCTAAGGTTATCACTTCTCGCCTAAAGCCGCACATCCCTCTGCTAGTTCATGGCAACCAGACTGGCTTCATCTCTGGTAGAAACATCACCGAAAACTTTGTTTTTGCTACCGGTCTTATTAGCTCTTGCCACTCTCGTAAAAAACCAACGATGGTCTTCAAGCTGGATTTCAGAAAGGCTTTCGACTCTGTGGCATGGCCTTCCCTTGATAAAATCCTGGCAGTTCACGGGTTCTCTCCAATCTTCCGCAGCTGGACTCAAAATCTTCTCCACACAGGAAAAACGGCCGTACTTCTGAACAGGATCCCGGGCAAATGGATCCAATGCAAAAATGGGCTGAGACAAGGCGACCCAACCTCTCCCTACCTCTTCCTCATCGTTGCCAACCTTCTACAACAGCTCATCCTCCAGAACTCTGATCCTACTCTCCACCAC
Organism: Triticum aestivum; assembly: GCF_018294505.1. NCBI lineage: Eukaryota > Viridiplantae > Streptophyta > Magnoliopsida > Poales > Poaceae > Triticum > Triticum aestivum. The sequence goes on from NC_057795.1 coordinate 335,435,890, forward strand.
CCCATCTTCTCCCACCTGCCTCCCACTGTCCTCCAATACACCGATGACACGCTCATTGTTGCAGCCGCCTCTCCTGCCGCTGCTTCAACCCTTAAAGTAATCCTAAATAGTTTCGCACAAGCCACGGGCCTTGCCATCAACTTCTCCAAAACCACCTTAGCCACCCTCCACATAGACGAAGCCACGACTGCCTCCATCACCCTCGCCATGGGGTGCTCATGCGCTTCCTTCCTGCAAACCTACCTCGGTCTTCCTCTCGCCCCGACCAAACCTCTCACCAATGTTTTCAACCCTCTAGTCAAACGAACTAGGAAACTACTTATCGGTTGGCGTGCCAAACTACTTGATAAAGGTGATCAGCTCATCCTCATTTCTGCGGTGCTAGATTCAATCCTCACCTATTTTATGTCTGTTTTTTGCATCCCAAAGAAAACAATCAAAACTCTGGACTCCCTGAGAAGGAGTTTTTTTTGGGCAGGAGACGATGCTTGCTCGGGTGCTCAATGTCTTGTTGCATGGAAAGATGTATGTTTATCAAAAAATATCATTGGTCTAGGGCTCAAAAACATACACGTTCAAAACAACTGCCTCCTTATGAAATTTGCAGCCAAAGCACTCTCCACTGCACAAACACCCTGGATGGAGTTGCTTGACCTTCAACACCCTAACGCTCTAGTCCCCCCCCAAACCTCTTTTCTGTGCCGCACAATTTCACAGTAAATCCCTACTCTACAAAATATATCATTCGTGCTCACAAATAGTGGTTCACATACATATTTCTGGCTCGACACTTGGCTAGTCTCACAACCACTTGCCATTGCTGTCGGTGTCAAAACCGGCGGATCTCTGGTAGGGGGTCCCGATCTGTGCATCTAGGCTGATGGTAACAGGAAGCAAGGGACACAATGTTTACCCAGGTTCGGGCCCTCTCGATGGAGGTAAAACCCTACTTCCTGCTTGATTAATATTGAAGATATAGGTAGTACAAGAGTAGATCTAACACGAGATCGTAGAGGCTAAACCCTAAGAGCTAGCCTATGATGGTATGATTGCAATTGTGATCGGCCTTCTAAGGATCAACCTCTCCGGTTTATATAGACACCGGAGAGGGCTAGGGTTTACATGGAGACGGTTACAAGAAAGGAAATACAACATCCGGATCGCCAAGCTTGCCTTCCACGCCAAGGAGAGATCCATCCGGACACGAGACGGAGTCTTGAGTCTTGTGTCTTCACGCTTCAATAGTCTGGACGATGTATATAGTCTGGCTGTCCGGATACCCCCTAACCCGGACTCCCTCAGTAGCCCCTGAACCAAGCTTCAATGACAATGAGTCCGGCGCGCAGTCTTGTCTTCAGCATTGCAGGGTGGGTTCCATCTCCGAATACTCCAAAGTACCTGTTACGACGAACAGTGTCCGGCACTCCATCAATGTTGTACTCCTCGGCTTTAGTGCCTCAATAATGACCGTCTCCACGTGTCGAGTGAATGCGAGGAGCCGGGGTATTTTTGCACCCGCCACCCTCAATCCTTTGGGCTAACCGTCTATTTGAAGAGACGGGGATTCTCAGATCCAAACCTCACTCTCCCCCTCGAGCAAGCATCCAATAGAGCATTCCGGAAAAAACCATTCCAACATGGCCGGTTGTCGCAGCTCTTCTGCTCGCTCTCCTCGCTCCAAGTTGGGGGATTGGGAAGAGTGTTCAGTTCCTCATAGCCGTCTGATAAAGCTGCAAACCCAAGGGTTTCTCCCACCGGCGTTTATGGTCCTCGTTCGAGCTGGAATAGCACCTATAACGGAACGGAACAAGCGGAGGGATCTCCTAATCCATCTCCAGAGGAGCGAATATGTTTCATCCCGCATCTGCTAAGGGGCGTCGGGTTTCCCATCCACCCGTTTCTTCGCGGGCTCCTGGAGTTCTAGGCTCTCCAGTTGCACAACCTTACCCCTGCCTCTGTGCTGCATATAGCGGGGTACGTTGCCCTTTGCGAGCTGTTTTTAGGATGCGAACCTCACTTCGGGTTATAGAAGAAGTTGTTCTGTCTTGTCCCCCGCACCCAGGGAGAATCCCTATGTCAAGTGGGCGGGGCCGAAGTATGGCGCATTGCCGAGACCGGATACCTATCCAGCACTCCCAAGAAGGCACCAGAGAACTTGCCTTCAGAGTGGTTTTATATTGATGATGTTCCCCTTCCAGATCCAGTCCGGACAGGTCTCCCCCAGTTCAGTAACGCCCCGCCGAAGGCACATCTAAGCTGGCGCCCCCGGGACGCCCAAGAGGAGGATACCAGGGAAATACATTTCCTGATGAGCAGGATAAAGTTACTGGCCAAATCTAGACTGACGATAGTCGAGGTCATGGCAATATGCATAATGCGGGGAGTGCAACTGCTTCAATATCGGGGGAAGCCCATGTGGCACTTCAACGGGGAAGACGACGCCACCCACTGCGGTCGTAAGGGTCCGGGCTCCGCCACTGCTCTGGCAAGGATATTGTCCGATTTATACAAAGGGGAAGAGGAAGAATTCCTTCACATTAAACCACGGGACGGATTCTCCATGTACTACCCCCCAGAGTGGGTAAGTCGTCATTCCTTTCCCTGCTTCACTTACCTTAGCATTCTCTGCTAAGATTACCCGCATCAATGTTTCCGAGCAAGAACTGAGGAGGGTCGTAAAGGAATCTTCAGCCCCTCCCCGCAGCCCGAGGACCCCAGAAGGGCCCTAGATCCAGGACTCGAAGAAGATCCGGATATTACTGTGGAGCTCGTCAACGGGGTATTTTATCAAGCGAGTTGTGATGGTGCCTCGGTGGCCATTATTGCCGACTATCCCGGACTACTCCCTGTGTCGCGTGTAAGCCAAACTAAAAACCCTATCCTCCGAAGAGGACTCCCCTCAGGTATCATGCCTTACCCTTGAGGCGTCGTGCTGTTTGCAAAGACGACGGTCGGAGCGCGGGGCCGAGCCCCTAGGGACTCCTCAAACACGGGCGTCCAGATCGGGCAGGCTCAAGAGGAAGGCGGTGAGGGTCGACACACCGCTACAGAGGTAAAGCAAAAACATGTCCTGCGATTATGGTATTTGAAGTATAATAGCGCCCTTCATGTCCTGGCAGGAAAAAGAGTAGCCGGACTATATCCGGGGATCCCGCCAATCACGCCTCCACCAGCCGGGTTCCAGAGCCAGTTTCTAGAGCGGAGGCGGACACGGGGCAAGTGCCGCATAGTTCTCCGACAGAGGACGCGGATATGCTATCGGCCATGAACTCCGGAGTAGAGAGCGCCATGAATCACCGGTGCCGGAGGGCCGTGCTTCGGAACAACATCTTCTCCGAAGAGGCTTTTAATGCCTTCAATTCAGGGGACGCATACATCCGAGCAGCTCAAGGCGGGCTTGCCCGAGCGACGGACCAGTATACCAAAGATATACGGGTAAGAAATTTTGATAAGCATGTATAGCAGTAGCCCCTGAGACTTGAAATGGTTGGGACAACTGTTTTAAGGATCAATTTATGCACAGGTCCTTATAGATAAGAATGAGCAATTGGCTCGGGAGCTGGAGTTAGAGGAATCCCCGAAGGCCTCATCTGGTAACATTTGTCTTCATTGTGCGAAGATGCACCAGTTAGTAAATAGCTGATATGACAAATCTAACAGAAAATTCTGCAGACAATCCCGGGGTGAATCCAGAGGGCGTAAGAGATGACGACTCGCTTCTCAAAAGGCAGCTAAGGGATGGCGAGCGCATTCTCACGCAAGTTCGGCAGGAGAAGAACAATCTTCAAGATGCCAATGTCCAGCTGGACGTAGAATTAAAAGACGTCCGTGCCCAGCTGGCGGACTCCGTGAAGGAGAATAAAAGGCTTCGACGCGGCATTTATGGTGAGTGCCTAGACGAACTGTATGATAGTTCGGCGAGGAAGTATATTGAAAGAATTTTGCTTGCAGGAATGTTAACGGGTCGCCCTAAGGAGGAGATGCCCTCATCTGCGGGCGATGTACTACAAGACCTCTCACAACTGCATGAGCGAGCTCGGCAAGTGATGTAGGGCGTTGCCCAGGCCTTGTGGCCATCAAGCTTACTGCCGAATGGCATGGGGGAGCTTGTGGATATGCTTCAAGGAGCACGGTGGCGCTTCCGATTGTGGAAGGTATCAGCCTGCCGGAAGGTGCAAGAGTAGCCTGGGCAATGGTGAAGACGCTCTACACCAAGCTGGACCCGAACCATATGGCTGAAGTAGGACCGGCGGGGCCAGATGGGCAAGAGATTTCCGTTAGTCTGGTATATGACCAGGTAGCATTAGCCGCTAAGTATTCTCAACAGGATTGTAAGCTAGATAGCCTGTTGGGTCGTATAGAGGAGGAATATAGTCAGTCCAAGTGACTGTGTAATTCAATGGACATAATTAGTCCCTAGCCGGATTAAAATCATTTGTCATGGCGAACCTTTTCGCTTCAGCCCCTGGATCCTACAATCCAGGGTGTGTCCGAATACCCACTCAGTTATACAAAAACGGAGTATGCGTGGAAACAAGGCGTAGTGGTCATAAGTGCTTGAACAGACAAGGACCAAACTAGTTATGTTATATTACATGGATAGTAAGAAACATCTTCCAGGGAGAATAGTTCCGTTAGGGGTTCCTTTCCCTGGGTACGCATGCGACAATGCACATGTCCGGACTGCGAATGATAGCGCAGGATACAACATTTCTGGGGATTTACATTGTAATATACGAATACATCTTTTGTTCACCGATCGAATATTCTCTTAAGGAAACTAGCTTTCGGCTTCACCCAGTCTGAGGTACACATCCGACTGAACCGGCAGTAACAATCGCAGAGGTGCTCCCCTTATGCCCTAGCCGAATTAACGGGAATGTAGGGCATAAACACAAGAGCCAGGCAACCCGGCTTGGCCACATCTTAAGTCATATCGATGCATATAATGGTGAAAAAAAGGCACATATGGAAAAAGAAACTCATATGTGATGGGAGAAAAGCCATTTGAGTAATTGTTTTTAGCTTCCGTATAGGAAGCCCCCAGGTATTTCTTACACACATAGTGCGGCCGGAGTGATCCGGGAGTCCGCACTGTATTAAATACTTTGTGTGAAGAGGAAAAAGGTCGAGAAAGGAAAAGGGGTGGAGCATAATTAAAAAGGAGGGGTAAGGAGACGAACATTGAGTTCGGCGTTAGGCGTAGAATCTCCGGAGTCTGGCCGCGTTCCATGGGTTTGGCTCGAGTCTGTTATCAGATGCATTACGTAAGCGGTACGCTCCGCCGATGAGAACTTTGTCAATGACGAAGGGACCTTCCCATTTGGGTTTGAGCTTATCCTTCTTCTTCTCCAGTAGGCGTAGAACGAGCTCGCCAATATTGTAAGTTTTGGCCCGCACTTCTCTGCTTTGATATCGTCGAGCCTGCTGCTGATAGAATGCGGAGCGGGCTTTTGCGACGTCGCGCTCCTCCTCCAGGGCATCCAAGTTATCCTGCTGATCTAACTCGGCTTCCTTCTCTTCGTACATGTGTACGCGTGGCGAATCATGTATTATATCGCAGGGTAGTACTGCTTCCGCGTCGTATACCATAAAAATGGTGTATATCCGGTGGTGCGATTCGGCGTGGTCCGCAGCCCTCAGAGTACGGAGTCGAGCTCTTCGACCCAGTGCGTATCCGACTCTGTCAAGGATCGCACTAGTCTGGGTTTGATGCCGCTCATAATGAGACCATTTGCCCGCTCTACCTAGCCGTTTGTTTGGGGATGGTAGACGGAAGTGTAATCAAGCTTAATGCCCATTTTTCCGCACCAAGTTTTCACTTCATCGTCTGTGAAATTTGAGTCATTATCAGTGATGATGCTGTGGGGGACACCGTATCGGTGTACGACCCCAGATATGAAGTCTATTACTGGTCCAGATTCGGCCGTTTTGACTGGCTTGGCTTCTATCCATTTGGTGAACTTGTCCACCATGACCAATAAGTATTTTTTCTTATGGCTTCCCCCTTTAAGAGGTCCGACCATATCCAGCCCCCAGACTGTGAAGGGCCAAGTTATGGTGATTGTTTGGAGAGCGGTAGGGGGCATATGACTCTGATTGGCAAAGAGCTGGCAAACAACGCAATGTTGGACAAGGTCATGTGCGTCTGCTCGGGCCGTTGGCCAATAGAAGCCTGTACGGAAGGCCTTGCTGACTAGTGCTCGAGCCGCGGCGTGGTGTCCGCCCAGTCCGGCATGGATTTCAGCCAAGAGCTGCCGCCCTTCCTCTTCGGAGATGCATCTTTGGAGTACTCCGGTAGCACTTTTCTTGTAGAGTTCCCCTTCGTGGACTTTGTAGGCTTTAAAATGCCGGACGATGCAGCGTGCTTTATTTTGGTCTTCGGGGAGCTCCTGCCTATTTAGGTAGGCCAAGACAGGCTCGGTCCACGGGGCGATTACGACCATGTTTTCGTGGGCCGAAGATGTTATTTTGGTGGCAGAGCCTCCGATTGTGTCTGATGGTTCGGAATCTGGGGGTGTGTTCAGATCCGTGCTAGTATTGCCGGACTCCCCTTCCCATACTACGGATGGCTTGAACAACCTTTCCAGGAATATATTAGGTGGGACAGGGTCGCGTTTAGCGCTGATGCGGGCGAGGATGTCCGCCGCTTGATTGTTTTCTCGAGCCACATGGTGGAATTCGAGCCCCTCGAACCGAGCTGACATTTTGAGGACGGTGTTACTGTAGGCCGCCATCTTCGGTTCCTTGGCATCAAAGTCTCTGTTTATTTGTGATATTGCGAGGTTCAAGTCCCCGCGCACTTCTAGGCGTTGGATGCCCATAGAGACTGCCATCCAAAGACCGTACAACAGAGCCTCGTATTCGGCTGCATTGTTGGAGTCTGTGTATAATATTTGGAGGACGTATTGGACCATGTCTCCGGTGGGAGACGTCAGGATGACACCTGCTCCCAATCCGGCCAACATTTTAGAGCCGTCGAAGTGCATGATCCAGTTGGAGTACGCGCCGTACTCTTTAGGGAGTTCGGCTTCTGTCCATTCAGTGACAAAGTCAGCCAGTACTTACGACTTGATGGCTCACCGCGGTTTGTATATTATGTCAAATGGAAGGAGCTCGATAGCCCATTTAGCAATCCGGCCCATACGTCGCGGTTATTTATTATGTCATTGAGCGGTACTTCGGAGGCCACCGTGATCGAACACTCTTGAAAGTAGTGTCGCAGCTTTCGGGATGCCATGAAGACCGCGTACGCTATTTTTTGATAATGTGGGTATTGGGATTTGCATGGGGTGAGGACCATGGATACGTAATAAACCGGCTTTTGAAGCGGGAATTTGTATCCGTCCACCTCTCGTTTGACGACGAGCACTGCGCTTACCACTTGATGTGTTGCAGCTATGTACAGTAGTATAGGCTCGCCGATATTTGGCGCTGTTAGGACTGGATTACTAGCCAGTAAGGTCTTTATTTCATTGAGTCTGGCCGTGGCTGCATCCGTCCACACGAAGTGTTCGGTGCGCCGAAGGAAGCGGTAAAGAGGTAATGCCTTTTCTCCTAACCTGGAGATAAAGCGGCTCAAAGCGGCCACGCATCCAGCTAGTTTTTGGATGTGCTTGAGGTCTGTTGGTATAGCCAGCTGCAATAGAGCTCGGATTTTTTTCGGATTCGCTTCAATTCCTCTATTGGAAACAATGAAGCCCAGCAGTTTCCCCGAGGGGACGCCGAAAACGCATTTTTCCGGATTCAACTTGATGTCGTATGTCCGAAGGTTATCGAATGTAAGCCTCAAGTCATCTATTAGGGTTTCGACGTGTCTTGTTTTTATGACCACATCGTCCACATATGCCTCCACTGTTTTGCCGATTTGTTTTTCCAAGCATGTTTGAATCATGCGTTGATAGGTTGCGCCGGCGTTCTTAAGCCCGAAAGGCATAGTGTTGAAGCAAAAAGGGCCATATGGCGTTATGAAAGCTGTTGCAGCTTAGTCAGACTCTGCCATCTTTATTTGATGGTATCCAGAGTATTCGTCAAGAAAACACAGCGAGTCGTGTCTAGCTGTGGCATCGATGATTTGATCGATGCGAGGGAGGGGAAAGGGATCCTTGGGGCAAGCCTTGTTGAGGTCTTTGAAGTCGACGCATAGGCGCCAGGATTTGTCCTTCTTTGGTACCATTACCAAATCTGCCAGCCAATCTGGATGTTTGATATCTCTGATGAATCCGACCTCAAGTAGTTTGGCTAGCTCTTCCCCCATGGCTTGCCTTTTGGGCTCAGAAAATCGTCTTAGAGTCTGCTTGACCGGTTTGTATCCCTTTAGTATATTGAGGCTGTGTTCGGCCAATCTGCGTGGGATGCCTGGCATGTACGATGGGTGCCAGGCGAAAATGTCCCAATTCTCGCGTAAGAAATCTCGCAGTGCGGCGTCCATCGCGGGGCTCAACTGTGTCCCGATGAAAGCTGTCTTCGTGGGGTTCGTTGGGTGGACTTGGAATTTGACTATCTCGTCTGTGGGTTTAAATGAGGTGGACTTGGGTCGCTTGTCGAGTATCACGTCGTCCCTGTCCACTGTGGCCCATAGTGTTGTTAACTCTTCGGCTGCTAGGGCTTCGGATAATGCTTCCAGGGCTAGTGTTGCGGTTTTGTTTTCGGCGCAAAGTGCGACGTCCGGATCACTGGATAGAGTGATGATTTCATTGGGTCCGGACATTTTAAGCTTCATGTACCCGTAATGGGGTACAACTTGAAAGCTTGTAAATGCGTCCCGCCCTAGAAGGGCGTGGTATCCGCTGTTAAAAGGAGCCACTTGGAGTGTGATTTTTTCGGACCTATAATTCTCCGGGGTGTCGAATACCACATCGAGTGTGATTTTTCCCGCACACCGTGCTTCTCGAGTAGTGATAATTCCCCTGAAGGTTGTGCCGCTCTGTTCAATACGACTTCTGTCAATTTCCATCTTGTTGAGTGTTTCTTCATAGATCAAGTTTAATCCACTTCCTCCGTCCATGAGTACTTTAGTGAGCCGAAAGCCGTCCACGATTGGGCTGAGGACCAGAGCGGCCGATGCCTGGACAGTCTGGAATCGAGGTTCGTCACTGGCACTAAAAGTTATAGCAGTGTCGTTCTTATTTTGGCCACATGGCCAATTTCAGCGGAGCTTCGATGAGCTCGCTTGGGCCTATTGTTTGAGGCAAAAGTCTCGAAGACTGTTAGTGCTGTATTGTGTTTGTTGGCGGGATGTTGTTCTGCTTTATGGCTTGAAAGAAGATCCTCGCCACTTTTCACAACCTGCCGGAGTATCCAACACGCCCTAAGGCTCTGGGTTGATGCTGTGTCCGGAGCACTATGGAGTTTACATGGCCCATCGAGCCATTCTTCCAATACGGTTCCCCGCCCTAGGGTGTGCTTTGGTTTCTTGTGAATTGGATCGGCCGACTTACAAGAGTTTGCCCGTTTAGTTCGGACAAAGGTCCTAGTGAGAGCCATACTGTCTCAAAATTCTGTTTGGGTTTTCCAGGCGCTTTCCATCACACAATACTTATGTACTATGATTGCCAAGTCCGCGAAGTATACTATGTCACAACGGCTTATAGCATTAAGGAGTCCTTTGTCCGTGCAGTTTTTGTAGAAGAGTGAGACTACGTCCTCCTCGCGACAGTCCTTGACCTTATTAAGCGCAAGGAAGAATCTGGCCCAATAGTGATGTACAGTCTCCTGGGGCTCTTGCCTAATGCGGGAGAGACGGTTTAAGTCCAGGTGGGTGTTGTTAGCTGAATCCGGATCTTGATCCGATCTAACACCCAGGGGCGTGGGAGGTTTCGAGCCTGACAGCTCGGGATCCGGAGTGCTGCCCGATTTCTTCGGCCCAATGCCTGATTCTAAGTCCGAGACCCGGGTCATGTCTTCCTTTGGGCAGGTGTTCGGCTCAAGGAGTTCGGTGATCCGAATATAATTTTTCCTCAAAGTTGAGGGGCAATCCGCGTATGGTTCCTCCACTACCGCTATCTCATGGGTGGCCGGCGGGGATCTGATGTCCCTTTGGTCGGGTTTAAGCCCGATCAGGTCATAGTCTGTAGCGACTCCCAGAGCGGCGATGCGATCCAAGAGCTCATTAAGGAAGGAGATCTCCATCGGATCCATCTATTCGACGAGTTCCGAACTGACGTGAAGGTTATGCTTGATGACTCGAGAGGCCATCGTCGGCGCAACCGCCGATAGGGCAGCCATGGTAAAGCCACCAAGTCGGAGAGTTTGGCCTACAGCCAGAGCTCCCCCCGAGGTAATGTCGTCCTTGATGACGAGACGAGCCATCGAGCCTTGCGGTGACGACACAGAGGAACTCTCAATGAAAACACCAATGTCGGTGTCAAAACCGGTGGATCTCGAATAGGGGGTCCCGATCTGTGCATCTAGGCTGATGGTAATAGGAAGCAAGGGACACAAAATTTACCCAGGTTCGGGCCCTCTCGATGGAGGTAAAACCCTACTTTCTGCTTGATTAATATTGAAGATATGGGTAGTACAAGAGTAGATCTACCACAAGATCGTAGAGGCTAAACCCTAAAAGCTAGCCTATAATGGTATGATTGCAATTGTGATCGGCCTTCTAAGGATCAACCTCTCCGGTTTATATAGACATCGGAGAGGGCTAGGGTTTACATGGAGTCGGTTACAAGAAAGGAAATACAACATCCGGATCGCCAAGCTTGCCTTCCACGCCAAGGAGAGATCCATCCGGACACGGGACGGAGTCTTGAGTCTTGTGTCTTCACGCTTCAATAGTCCAGAGGATGTATATAGTTCGGCTGTCCGGATACCCCCTAATCCCGGACTCCCTTAATCGCTTCCCCCACCTATTCTCACACTCCACCTTAGAGCTGGCTAAAGTGGCTAACATTTTGCGTTACGGTATTCAAGCTAACCTCCGTAACCGCCTCTCCCTCACGGCAGAACAAGAGCTAGTGTCGCTTGTGGCTATTTTGCAGGATTTTATGCCATCGGCGGAGGAAGACCAACGGTTCCTGCGACATGGCATTGCCTTCTCCACCAAGCATGCATACGGTGCCCTCATGGCCCGACCAGACAACGATCTCATTGCTCGAATGCCAAAGTTTCTCGGAAGCTCAAAGTATTCGCATGGCTTCTCTTCGCTACTCTCCAAAGACCGTCTCAACACTAGGATCAACCTTGCACACAAGCATACTTCAAAGACCGTCTCAACACTAGGATCAACCTTGCACACAAGCATATAATCAATTCAGATATATGCCCTTGGTGTGCTAGGCTACCCGAAGACTCCAACCACCTCTTCATCACGTGCCCTCTTACCAAGAGAATTTGGCAACTGCTTGGTGTGCTAGGCTACCCGAAGACTCCAACCACCTCTTCATCACGTGCCCTCTTGTCGAGAGAATTTGGCAACTGACTTGGGCTCCTACCTCCAACCAGCGAAATCTCGGACCTATGGGACGCCACTACTCCTCCTCACCTCCCGACCACAGCTTGGCCTTCGGTTTCTCCCGGCTTTACTATGGATGATTTGGGAAGCACGTAATGACATGGTATTTAGATTGGTCGGTCAAAACTCTGTAATAACCCTTAGGAGCTTTATTACTGCTTTTGGATCTCTGGTCTCATCGTTTTGTGCGTCTTGTGCATTCACAAGACAAGGAGGACGCCTTCTCATGGCGCCCCTACCTCTCTGCACGTTGCACCATGCCTATGTAATTCTGTACTCACTGCCACAGCAGCCCTTTGAGCAATATATTCAGGTCCCCCCAAATTCTAAAAAAAACAGTAACACAGCTGAAGATATATTGCAGGCAGTGAATTTATTACTACACAAACGGGGCAAACATCACCTAGGAAATATACACGAACGGGGCAACCATGCACAGCAGGGCCACCCTCCATTATTAACCACAAAGTACCGTACGTAGAAACAAGCAAACATACTACGTATATATGTGATAAAGGATAGCTGCAGGTGTTGGATTTTAAGGATTTGAAGCAGCAGCTTTGGCGGTGGCGGCTAGTAGTCCTCCGGCGCGAGTGGCTGGTGGGCGTGGGCGGCGGTATCGGTAGACGGCATGACGACGTACTCGTAGAGGAGCCCAGCGATGCCGGAGCCGAGGAAGGGCCCGAGCCAGTAGGCCCAGTGGTGCCTCCACCGCCACCCGACGAGCGCCGGCCCGAAGACCCGCGCCGGGTTCATCGCAGCGCCATCGAACGGCCCGCCGGCGAGTATGTTAGCCCCGAGCAGGAACCCCACGGCGAGCGGCCCGATGGTGCCCACGTGGCCCCTCTTGGGGTCGATCAGCGTCGCGTAGTAGGCGTACATGAGCCCGAACGTCATCACCGCCTCCAACAGCACCGCGTGCCAATCCCCCACCCCCGACGCCAGGGAGAAACCGGGCGGCCGCTGCGAACACCATCACAAGATTAATTAATTAATTAGCTTATGCCACGATTAATTAGATAGATAGTGGTCGCAAGGATGATCGAAGAAAGATAGTAGTACCATGCCTCCGGTGGTGAGGCGGAGGAGGAGGGAGGCGACGATGGCGCCGAGGAGCTGCGCGATCCAGTAGAAGAGGGCGCGCACGAGGGTGATGCGCCCGCCGAGCAGCGCGCCGAAGGTGATGGCCGGGTTGACGTGGCCCCCGGAGATGTTCACGGCCACGGACACCGCCACGGCCAGTGCCAGCGCGTGTGCCAGCGCCACGGCCACCAGCCCGCCCGCCGTGCTCATGTCATGGTAGAGCTTCCCTGCAAGCACACAGACGCATACACGTACGTCTTGAGACCGTCGATATTTAACCAAGCTAGTCTACATAGATGCACGGTGCGGTGGAAACTGGGCATGCACGATGCACGGATGGGTGCTCGTAGCTAGGTAGGGTGCGTACCGAGGGAGAGGATGGAGCCCTCGGCGGCGAAGACGAAGATCGCCGTGGCGAGGAACTCGGAGATGGCGGCGCGGATGGTGTCCGGGTGCGTCGCGTCCTCGCTGCGCCCCATGGTGAACCCCCGCCGCCCCGTCGTCCGCGCCGCCGTGCTCATCCTGACCGACGTACGTACGTACCAAAGCAAGCAAGCCGCTCTTCTCTGTTCAACTCAACGCTTCTTTCTTGCCAACGAAAGTAGTGTGTGAGTTGTGAGGATGGCCGCCGCGTGCGCGCGTGGCTTATAACGTGGCCGCGGCTGGAGCCGCGGCAGCTACACGTGTGCGGGAGGACGCCCCAGAGCGGTGGCACGTCTCACGTCTGGTCAGGAGGCTCGGTTGCCCGTGCATGCCAAGCCCTGCGTGTGCGGCGTGCACCCACCGCGCGCGACCATATGTAGTACGTGTAGTGTATGTGACCCGCGGCGGCTTCGCTCGGCGTGTTAATCTTATCCGGTGGCCAGGCTCCTCGCATCACCTGCCAGGTCATGGACATGCATGCAAGGCACTGCGGCGCGGGTAGGTGCGGTGCTCTGCCTTGCCTTACGCACGAAGTTTTCTTTGTGCGGGAGCAGAGCGCCTGTAGCTCAGGTGCCTGAATTTTTTCTTTGTATCAGTCAATTTTACTCTGGAACGTCTGATTCACATCCAACGTAGCTCGTTGACCCAAGTTAAGTTTCAGTTGATTACAATACACAGCCCGATCAAAGCCCAGCAACAGAATAGAGGTAGTATGTTAGAGCATCCCTAGCAGACCCGTATAAGTGGTCAAACCCGCATAATTTTTGCGTTTTACAGTTTTGGTTGAAAAAAATTGTGCAGTACAGAAACCGTAAAAGTGGTCCAACACGTAAATTTTTTAAGGGTCACCGAAAATGCACAATCGAAACCCTTATATTTGGAGGTTTGAAGGCCGAATCTAAGGGCCCCCTATACCGGTCAAACCTCGTCGGAGCAAGCACACCGTCGCGGAGTTTGCCGGAATCCGCCCTAAACTCGCCGGAAGTCATCACCACACACCGGAAAAGGCCGCTAGACGCTGCAATCGATCGCCGCCGGTTCGAATTGGACGAGGTCACATTGTCATGGCCTCCCATGGCCTCAGCCTGGCCGCCGGAATCCTCCCGGCGCGGCAGGCAAAGGGGCATGGCTCGGCCGGCGCGGCTGGCAATAGAGCAAGGCGCGGACGTCGGAGGCGACGGGGCGTGGCCGGCGAGGCTGGGCGCGGCTGGCGTGGTGACGGGGCGTGGCCGACGAGCAACGAGGCACGACCGGCGGACGACGGGGTGCGGCCGACGGGCGACGGGACGCGACCGGCGGGGTTGGGCGTGACCGGCGTGGCCAGCGCGGCTGACTGGAGGAAGGGGCGGCATCGGCCGGACTTGAGGAAGGACCTATTTATCTCAGTTTTACAGTTTGTTTTATGGTATCTGTTCAGTCGTAGCTAAAATAAACCCTTAAAATGTATTTTTTTTACCAACCCTCATCCCAGTTTTACAGTTTGCGATTTTAAGGGGTCTGCTAGAGATGTTCTTAGCAACCACCCCTACTCTTGTCATGGGATAGACCATTGGGTGTGTCTATTGGGCCTGAGCTGCTGGAAAGCAACGGAAGCCAGCGACTACAGATACAAGTGAACGGGCTACAGACTACGCGGCTAGGAATGGGACGGCTTCGGCCTCCTCTGCTTATATATCTTCTTCCTCTCGTGTTCATCTCCTTCTTTGTACTAGCTAAACCTTGGCGAATCCATGGCTTGTAGTTCAAATCCTTGAGCAATTGATCTCTGTACTAGTGTGTTGCTAACAATTGGTATTCAGAGCCAACCGATTCCTCCATGCAAAATCCACACAAAATTCCACACCTTAATCGATCTCCAGCCATGTCACGGGGATCAGCTTGGGCTGGCCACCGTGATCGAGCGTTCACGTCGGTGGAGGACCTGCAGCAGCGATGCCTTGCCGAGTGGATGGACCGGGACAAGCGGGCACGATATCGCGCCGAGTTTAGCGCCCGTATTACAGCCATCGCGGCTCAGGTGGCTTCAGAGGTGTCGGCGGCGGTAGCATCGGAGGTGTCGGCTGCCGCTGCAGCAGCACTACAGTCTGCATGCGCGGGGTACCACGGGTACGTAGACCATGCGCCAACGACTACATCGACCCCAACTGTGTCTATGGCGGACGAAAACACATCTGTTACTGATGCATCTGTGGTGGTTTCTGCTCAGAGATCGACATCAGCCTTCGCGCAGCAACAACAACAATAGGAGGAAGAGGATGCGCCGCGCCAGACAATTGAGAACAAAGACACCAACGTCCTCGCTGCTTGGATGCCCACCACATGTTTGACACAATGCCCAAGCCGCGCTGCCATCATGTCAGTGTCGGCGCCTGCTTCTGCCGCAACACCAGCTTCGTCCAAGGTCACCGTCAGCGCCGTCGAGCGCTACCATGTCGGTCTTGAGCCAGCGGCCTCGACCTTGACGCCGACCACCGCACTGGATGTCTCGGGTGCCTGCTCAACAGCGGCGAACTCCACCACCATCATTCCAGCGCCAGGGGCAGCGGATGCAATGGCCATGGACATCTCAATGCCAAACCCCACCTCTACATCAGGTGACATGGACTCCGTTGACGCGTCGGCCGCCACCTGCTCGACCGCGAGCCCAGGAGGGGACAATGCTACAACTGTTGTCTCTGTCGCTGTGGAGGTGTCAACAGCAATCAAACTCGCTCCAAGTGTTGCCACCCCATTGGTTTGCCTGGATGATCTCCACTTCAAGCCGTACACACGTGCCATCAGCGTGTTCCAAAGTGTTCCTATGTCAGCGTCTTCCCGGTGTTCTACAGAAAGTTTAGACCAAGACACCAGCATGGAATCACCAGAATCTGCACTCAGCGTATGTCCGCCCACGAGAATAGTGTGTGCCTATTTCTGCTCTTGTATTATGCCACTAAGTGCTGCAGTTTTGAGGAGTGCTCATGTCCAGAAGGTCAACATGTTCCAGTTGCTCAACAATAACGACAACATCAATGTCACCAAGGAGCAGGACAAGTCACCACTTACATGATCACCAACTCAAAATTTGTTTCAACGGGAATCTGCCTCGATAATTAGACTTGCACCACATGTCATCGTAGCTTCAAAGGAATTGGATGCTTTGTTTGTTATTGGCAATCTTAGTGCTCAGCAATATTTGGGTCAGTGGAGAGTTTTCAAGTCTCAAAAAAAGGCTCCACAAGGTAGTATTAGTGGCAGATCAACCCATTCCCAGTATGAATTATAAGTTACTAAAATGGCCATGGGATGTAGGAGACTGGAGTTTTGGTTGTTCTAGGTTCTACCTGTTGACTGGAGGATGGGCTAAGTGGTCACACACAAATGGATTTGACACAAGTAGCAAGCTACTTGTTACAACTCATGTTGTCACGACTGGCTTATTTGTCGGTATCCGGTACAGTTCGGAGGAATTACTGACATTATCCTGGAATCCTGGACAGCAAGCAATTTCTGGTCCCAAGTACCTATCTAGCATTGAAGTAACTGCAGCTATTTGTGTTCTACCCCTCAGTTGTTCATGGACTTCAATTGAGTTGAAAGCCTGGTCTCCACCGGTGCGGCATGTTCCTGGTCACCATTCCATGCAACTAATGATTTGGAGGATAAGTGAAGATAGACCTATTACTGCATGTTTGGTTATGCTACAGACCACTGCATTTTCTTCCACAGAAATGAGCTCATGGCAGATATCTAGTTTCAACATCATTGTCAGTATCCCAGCTGATTACTCCCATGCATGCTCTGTTCCTGACAATACATATCTGCAGTCCATGTCTAAGTGCTATCCTGTTAAGATGGTGATTAGTAAATCTTCTCATGCTAGTGCTTCTTACTTGATGGTATGGAGGATTGCTTGGGTGTTCTATTCAGTGTCTACTAACGAGGCCTGCAACTTCTAGTGTCCAGTTTTCATAAAATTGACTCATTATTCTGTACTGGCTCAACCAAATGCCTTGCTTCCGATTGTGATTCCTTGGGTGCTAACTTTCCAAGCTTCGCAATTGACTTTGGATCCAGGTGACAGTCTATCAATTCCTGCTGCATATGTTATTGTTACCATCGCGTTCTGGACACACTTCAAACTAGGCATGCTTTCTCCATTGCATGACAAGGATTTGAGTTTCTAGAGATATTTAAGTGTGGACCAGATGATGCTGAAAACTGGGCATGTTATTCAGTCTGGTCCGGATCATATCCAATGGAAGATTGCATGGTTGTTTAACTTGAAAAACTCGGATGTTGTCAACCAGTCCGAGCAAAAAGCTCTTGCCGCAACATACCCTGAGTTGTATTTTCCGTGGCACCGGGGTGATGTCCTAGTACCACATATCCTCTTGGTGGAGTTCAGTTGCCTAAATTGCAAAAGGCTCATGTTGGAAGCTGCTACACAATATGATTTTGAATGTGTTGCTTGGGAATTTACATGGTCACTTTACTTAGTGTGTTGTGCTGGCACGCCAAAAACTTGCCATTTTAGTTCTTTGTTTCTATTGCCATGAGGAGCTTCCGGGACCTTGAGTTTTGTCAAGGGAAGTTGTCATGGGATCCAAGCATCTGGGCCCTTCTCTATTTCTTCAGATCTTTTGCTCAAACTAAAGTAACAGGAAGGAGGGATCTTGCAGCTCCAGCTTTCTACTCCGACAATGGTTGTGTTGACCGACCCTACTACCTTGACGTTTTTTGTGACCAAGTGAACATCAGCAATGACTACTTCCTTGAGCAAGTCGGTGTGATCTGCTCCCTCAACCTCGCCAAGTTCCGCATCAGCTACGGCACCCACCGCAACCTCGACGAAGTCATGAAGCATCAAGTACCATGGGATCCAGGAGGTTCGACATGACATCAACTTGAGGTCAAGCCAGATTTTAAGGAAGGGGGAATGTTAGCGACCGACCCTACTCTCGTCATGGGCTAGACCATTGGGTGCACCTATTGGGCCTGGGCTACTGGAAAGCAACGGAAGGCACCGACTACAAATACAAGTGAACGGGCTACAGACTACGCGACTAGGAATGGGACGGCTTCGGCCTCCTCTGCTTCTGGATCTTCCTCCTCTCGTGTTCATCTCCTTCTCTATACTAGCTAGACCTTAGCGAATACATGGCTTGTAGTTCAAATCCTTGAGCAATTGATCTCTGTACTAGTGTGTTGCTAACATAGTACTACTATAGTCCCTTATAACCAATTAGAGAAGTAAAATTTTTGTTTTACTCCTCTAACCGGCATCTAGCCGATCCCTTATCCGCCGTAGTTTCCTCAAACTTCTTCCTAAATTTACTTTACCGTGTGGCGGCTTAGTAAAAGCCGTGCCTCTCCCTCGCATCGCCCCACGCCCTTGCAAATCCATCAGCGCGACTCCCGGCGATAGCCCGTCGGCCTCACAGTTCCCTCGTTGCCTTCCCTGCCCTGTGCCACCCTTCTGCCCGACGTCAAGCCCGTTCGGCCCCCGTCACGGTCGTTGAAATCAAGGTGAAACGCCGTCGCCATTGTTGATTCGTCGGATTGCTTCTTTGCTTCTCCTTTTTCTACCGGCTGACGCATCTCACAATGATTGCACACTGCTATAGGTCATTCCCTCTCGCCGCCTCCGGCCTGTTTGGTTAGAATGACATCGGCCGGTCGGTGCACCACCAGCACCGCAAGTGTTCGAAGATTTGCCTAGGTGAGTTTTTTATCATTTCTTTATGAACTGAGCCGTTTGGATTGAACCTAGCCGTTTGAATTGTAGATGAAGAGGTTGAGGGAGATGGCTTTGGAGGACTCGTCGTCATCCAAAGAGGAAGAAGGCGACGATGACTTTGACACCGTTTTTAGGCATGATTTTCAATGATGATGTTTGCCGGCCAAGGAGAGTATCATAATTTGGCCGCATACACATCAACAGTGATAGAGCGGAGGGTCATGCGAAGATCGTGAGAGACTACTTTGACCAAAATCCAACCTATCCGGAGAAGTACTTAGAGATATGATGATTGGTTCAAGCTTCAGAGAAACGCATGTGAAGAGATAAGTGCAAGCCCTCTGAAGAAATTCATTGCAGCCGTTCGAGTCTTAGCATATGGGTGTTCGGCCGATGCAGTCGATGGCTATGTCCGCATTGGTGAAGACACAATCTTGGAGGTTGTTCGAAGATTCACTAAAGTAGTGATCGTTGTGTTTGGCCGGGAATACTTGAGAGCACCAACCGAGGAAAACACCATAGGCTAATGACTGAGAGTGAAGTAGGAGGATGGCTAGCGATGCTTGGATCACTTGACTGTACGCACTGGACATGGAAGAATTGTCCTGCAGGGTGGAACGGTTTGTACAAAGGCCCGTGCAACGATCCAACGATCATTCTTGAGGCAGTTGCATCAAAAGATCTTTGGATATGTCATTCAGTTTTTGGTTTGCCTGGCTCTCACAATGACTTGAATGTGTTGCCAAGATCACCGCCGTTTTCTAGGCTTATTAAAGGTGAAGCTCCTGCTTGCAACTACTCAGTCAACGGGTACAACTACTCAATGTTTTACTATCTTGTGGATGGCATCTATCCACCATGGGCCACCTTGATCAAAATAATTCCGCGTCCAAAAGGTAACAAAAACATTCACTTTGCCCAGTGTCAAGAAGCTGTTAGGAAAGATGTTGAGAGAGCCTTTGGTGTGCTTCAGAAGCGCTTTGCAATTGTTCGTGGACCTGCCGAGTACTGGAACTCCAAGGTTCTATGGCAGATCATGACATGTTGCATCATATTGCATAAAATGATCATTGAAGACTAGAGAGATATGCCTAAGAATTTTTGGTACATCATCAACGGGACTCCGGTTGAGCCAGAGTATAATACGAACAAGATCTTGGCATTCCTTGAGGAGCATTGCAGGATTGAGAACCGCCAAGTTCATGCTCAGCTCCGACAAGATCTTGTTGAGCATCAGTGGCAATGTCTTAGCGAGTCCTAGTTGTTCTATCACATGCTATTTGCTACATTTGAACCATTTGACGTGTTTAAATTTTAATAATTTGGTTTGTTGACTTTGAATTCGGTTTGTAAACTATATTCGTGATTTGCTTCAACATTCAAATTTATGTTTAGTTTCTATATGGGTGCTAATATGTAGTTGTAATTTATACTAGAATTGTGAAGTTTAGAGAAAACAAAATTTTACTCCGTTAAATATAAGAGACCGGCTAGGTCCGTCTAAAACTTAATTGAGTAAATATACTCCACTAAATATTTACTTTGCCGAATACTCCACTACTTTTAGAGGATCAGTTAAAAATGCCCTAAACCCAACCAATCAAAGCCCAGCAAACAACTACATGGCTGCTCCAGCCAGGTACTACTAGCACTAGAATATATTTCTTCGTGCATGAGCATGACCACACGTGATACATGCAAAAAGGTACATCATAACCATCACCATGCTGCTTTGCCACGTATATTTTTGACGATCCAAAAGATAACAGGGAATTCTTATCTATTGCATTAAAAAAATCCAAATCAATATATTACATGCAAATTAAAATAATATAGATATTTTGACAAAGAAAAATGTTCATTCAAATTAGTGAAATGAACAATAAAGAATTAAAAAGGAAAAAATAAAAGAAAAGAACATGTTTCAACTGAGAAATAAAAAAGGTAACAAATAAGAATACATTTTAATATAATTAAACTAGAAACGTGGGAGGGTGGTTACCCTAAATGAAGAAATGTGAAGAAAAAAAGTCTAAGGCAGAAATAATTCTAGAAGTGGTGTTACCTCAAAAAAATGAAGAAAAATTGAAACAACGAAGGACATGTTTCTTTCTAAGCAAAAGGGCTAGGTGTGGTGTTATCAAAATGAAATGAATTGAAGAGAGAAAAACAAAAAAATCTATGGAAGAATGAATTACAAGAATAGTTTAAACCATAAGAAAGCGACAATCAAATTAAAAATACTTCCATCGAGCATTTAAAAAATGTTCATGCCATGTTAAAAATGTTTGCCAACTTAAAAATGTTAACATGTACAACTACACCTAACATGAATAATCATTAAGACGTTGTTGAGGATATTGCTTATCGTTCGTGTCTCGGTCGGCTGGGGATTAGAGTTTAAATGGAAATCGAATGATTAAATGATTTTACCGGTTGACTAATCGACCATTTTTTCACAAATCCCAGGTTTCTAGCAGTAAAATATGCTATATTCAACACAAAAACAATATTGGTCGGAAGTGTTATATTGATTCCTTGCCTTTGAATTCTTGTTCAATGACAAGAAAAATAGGACAGTTGTACATATTACTCTTCCGGAGGAACTTCCCCGGAGCGGGAAATCATTGTCATCGTCATCTCCAACAACTCTCCCAACTTGGGGAGGGCAATCTCCATCAACATCTTCAACAACACTCTCTCCTCTCAAATCCTAGTTCATCTCTTGTGTTCAATCTTTGTACTGGAACCTTAGGTTAGTGCTTGTGGGTGACTAATGGTGTTGATTACATCTTGTAGTTGATCACTATATGGTTTATTTGGTGGAAGATTATATGTTCAAATCCATTATGATATTTAACACCCCTCTGATCTTGAGCATGCATATCATTTGTGAGTAGTTACCTTTGTTCTTGAGGTCACGGGAAAAGTCATGTTGCAAGTAATCATGTGAATTTGATATGTGTTCAATATTTTGATGATATGTATGTTGTGATTCCCTTAGTGGTGTTATGTGAACGTCGACTACATGACACTTCACCATCTTTGGGCCTAAGGGAATGCATTGTGGAGTAGTTATTAGATGATGGGTTGCTAGAGTGACAGAAGCTTAAACCCTAGTTTATGCGCTATTTCGTAAGGGACTAATTTGGATCCATGCATATAATGCTATGGTTAGGTTTTATCTTAATACTTTTCTCGTAGTTGCGGATGCTTGTGAGGGGGTTAATCATAAGTGGGAGGTTTATTCAAGTAATAACAGCACCCAAGCACCGGTCCACTCACATATCAAGTTATCAAAGTAGCGAACGCGAATCAAATCAACATGATGAAAGTGACTAGATGAAATTCCCGTGTGCCCTCAAGAACGCTTTGCTTATTATATGAGACTGTTTTGACCTGTCCTTTGCCACAAAAGGATTAGGTTACCTTGCTGCACTTTATTTACTGTTGCCGTTACTTGCTCGTTACAAATTATCTTGCTATCAAACTACTTATTGCCAACAATTTCAATGCTTGCAGACTGAAAACCACTTGTCATTTCCTTATACTCCTCGTTGGCTTCGACACTCTAAAGGACTACGATTGATCCCCTATACTTATGGATCATCACGACACCACAGCCCGAAGGGGCAACGCGGCGGCAACAGGGAGGTCAGGGCGAAGGCAGGAAGACCTCGGGGCGGCGGCGGGGGCTGCGGGTCGTGGCGCTATGGCCCGAAGGGGCACCACAACGGCGGCAAACAAGTCGATGCAGCCGCGGGGACAGCCTCAGGCAGCGGTGGAGACCGCGTGCCACACTCGCTACGGCCCGATGGGGCGACGCAGCGGCAACGCGAGGGTCGGTGCAACCACGAAAACGGCCTGGAACAAATGTACTCGGGGCGGCGGTAGACCACCGGCCGCGGTACTGTGGTCCAAAGGGGCGACACAGCAGCAGCACACGGGTCGATGTAGCCACTTGGAGAACCACCAGGCGGCGGCGCTGCTACCTGACGGGGTGATGCAGTTGCAGCCCGATGCTTGATCGGTGGAGGGGCGCGCTGAACTCGGGGACGATCTTCACGGGACCTGCGGAGGCGCACGCAACTGACGGGCCAGGTTGGGCACCTGGCGTAGATGGGGTGGATCGCGGCCGCGAGCGAGTGATCAAGCCGATCGCGGGCGAGGTCGGGGACGCTGCTTTGTAGAGGCGGGGTGGCGGCGGAGTCCGAGATCAAACCGGCAACGACGGACAGCGTGGGACGACGTGTGGACGAGCGCGTCAGCACCGGCACCCGGGCTGCCAAAGCAGCGCCAGCGACCGGGCAGCGAGGCATGAGCGACCAACGGATCAGCCATGCCCGAGCTTGAGGCAGCCGACGCGCCTGACGCAGCCGGGGACAATGTTGGTGTAGATGGACGGGCGGCCGGCGTGAGCGGGGCGGCTGTGGTGGGCCACCGCATGGCGCGAGGCCGCCGTGTTGGGGCCATTGGCTCCACGTCCACGTCCTGGACCATTTATTGCCTCCACGTCCTGGACCATTGGCAATGGCACCACCTGCCGTTTCTGGGAAGACCCATGGCTTGACGGCAAGTCGCTCATGGAACCCGTCCCCGCCTTGGTGGCCCTGGTGCCCCGCCGACTGCGACGCACCTGGACGGTTGCCTCTGCTCTCTCTGATCGGCGCTAGATTTTAGACATCCAAGGAGCTTTGGGACCGGCCGCCACAGTCCAGTACGTGGAGACCTGGCGTCGCCTGCGGCATGTTGCGCTGTCCTCTCAACCTAACCGCATCCACTGGCGTTGGATCGAAAACGGAGAGTACTCAACCTCTTCTTGCTGCAACACGCTCTTCCATGGTTCTACTACCTCGGAATTCTGGCGTCTCACCTGGAAAACCGGCGCTCCAACCTCCGTGCAGTTCTTCATCTGGCTCGCCTCCTTAAACCGCTGCTGGTCCACGGACCGCCTCGCCCGACGTGGTCTGCCGCATGAGCCGGAGTGCTTCCTTTGCTCCCAAGAGCCCGAGACATTGCGACACATCCTCGTGAGCTGCGTTTTCGCGTGAATTACCTGGCATGAAATCCTTTCATGGTGCTCCTCGGAGACTCGAGCCCCGGACGGCTCCGTCGATTACTTCAACTGACTTTCCTCGACTCTTCTGCTCACGCCGACATCTTGGCGACGAGGGCTTCCCACCATTGCTGCGCTCATGGCATGGTCGATCTGGCACCACAGGAACGCCGTCATATTTGACAAGATCACTCCGTCCGCCCCGGTTCTTATGCAAGCAATCAAGGACGAAGCTCGCTCCTGGGCCACGGCAGGAGTTCGAGGGATGAACATACATACGCTTGTAACCTAAGCCTTAGCTTGTCTTGGGGCTGAGCAACCCCATTCCTTCTACTCCTCCAGGTGTCGCAGGCTCGCCATTCGTGTGTACGAGGCCAGGCACCCACCCCCTGTAATTCTCTTTCCCCTATCAATGCAATGATACGCTGCTCGGCGTATTTGAGAAAAAAAATGATGATTACCATTAAGATAACTATCAAGTACACGCGAGAGGCTTGGATTTATAGGATGACTGGTTCTTCGAGCTCACTTGGTGAAGAACAAGCTTGGAAGTTGATGTGGAATACTCAAGTACAAGGTAAAATCAGAATGTTTCTCTGGCGATCAGCTAAACAATCTCTGCCTACCAAAGATGTCCGATGTCACAGATATATGTCACCATCCACTGCATGTGGTATTTGTGGTACAGAAGATTCATGGAGACACTCGTTGATTGAGTGCTCAATGTCACGATGTATATGCTGAACATATGAGCAAATTACTACGAGATTTAATCTGAATAAGCAGAAAGTAAATCATGACAACAATAACAGAGATTAAACTAATCTTGCGGATTAGCATAGTAGATGGACAGATCAATTCTAGGGCACAAAATAGAAACCTGAATAGCACAAACTCAAACAAGGACATAATTACATACGATGCGACGGGAGCAGCACCGTTGGCGTTGACGTTGCCGGCCATCTAGTTGAGGAAGAGGTTGCCGAGGTCGGGGAAGAGGTCGTCATTGGCGAAGTCGTAGCTGCCAGCAGTCGCACATGTGCGCTCCCGAAAAAACTGATCGACCCTCTCCCATACAAGATCACGAGAGGCGGGGTTCTGGAGGCCTGCTGTCCCTTCTCACGGTGCATGTTGAAAGGAGGGATGGAGAAGACTTGCGCGACGGCGCAATGATCTGGAACGATGGTGCAAAACCATACGATGCAGTAACGGCTAGGTTAGGCGTCTGCCTGACTATATAATACGGGCCGGGCACTACAACAAAAAACCCCTTTTAGCAACGTATGTCCAACAACGAAATAATACAATGTGTTGTTTGGCTGAACATCCCACCATCCCCTCTTAGCACTAACCACTCCGTACCCACCTCCTTCTCTTTTGACGCTAACCTCTCGCGCATGAAGTGTTTTGCTCTTTTGCCTTTATCCTAACCGAGACACACCAAAGGCCAAAAAAAATCGAGACACAACAGGCAGCGAGGGTTCCCACCACGGCCGTCGTCCCCTCGCCCTCGGTTCTTTGAGGAACCTCTGCCAGGCCCTCCTCCCTCGCCACTTTCCCCGCGTGTTATGGACACACACGGCGTCGCCGCCCATCCTCGTCGCGTTCGGGAAGGCATCGTCGTGGCCGTTCCTCTGCTCGGCTGCAGATGCAGATGTCGCCGTTGTTCTTACGCACAGCTGGGGACCACTCAAGCACGACGCATCCGTCCTCCTCAACTATAGCAGGTCATATTCTGTCTCTCGTGCATCTACAATTCTGTATTAGTATGACTACATGGTAATGTTCACTGCTGACTCCACCCATCCTTGTTTTTCCTTGTCGGCGGCATCTTACAAGCTACAACAACCATGGATCACATCCTCACTGAGACTTGTCCCTGCCCACGCAGCAGCACATGCTAATTTCAAACCTACTAAGATTTCCTATTTTAGTCGCATAACTGAAGTGAACCATTTAACAGATACTTAAGTTTCTAACTGAAATAAATGCAGGATCTTCTGCTCAAACATTGAACGAAGAGAAAAGATGGTTTCTAGAGAGAGATAACAAGTTGATGAATGTGTCAAGAAGATCACTGTATTGAGAAATATGGTATTTTGCTTAGCGTGCACCCATGCTCTCTCTCTTGGCAAGTATTGTGCTCACATGTTTCTGTAGCATTCAGGTTTTAATCAGGAAGTGACAATAATTTCGTGGTGATCAACCAGGAGGACATTGATCCTCCACCCCTCGATCTCCAAGCTAGAGCAGGGGTAACCAATTCTGACTTGTTACTACATGATGGTTCTGCACTTACATTCAACCTTGAGCTGTTTGGGGTTCCATTTTAGTTAAGAGAGTGTGTCATGATGTCCCCACCTGAACTTGTAATATGAAAGTTGTTTGACACTATAAGTAACAGTACTCCCTATGTAAACTAATATAAGAGCGCTTAGTTTACAAAGTAAGGAAGAAGACTAAGTCTCTGTGCTTGTACTTCATAGCATGGTGATGACCTTTTCGCATGTGTGTATTATTGTTATTTCTTTGCTGGATGATTGTACTGACATTGCAAATATCTGTAGTTTGCTTTTTTGCATTTTGGTCCTTTTTAATAGACTAGAAACTAAAAATATATAGTGATAGTTCATATTAGTTTCGAGCTGATGTAAGATCCAAAACAAATTGTACTCGATATAGGCTGCATAATCTGTAGTGTTGTTTAACAAATTTCATTTTGAAGACGTTCTTATATTCAGATTATTAACCAGATCCATATATAAATCTTACTATTGGTAAATAACATTTGTATGGTACTCCTTTACATTTTACTTCTCTATTAACCTGATTTTTGTATTGTAACTAACTAATCTCATATTTTTGTAGATGACCAAGATAAATTGACGATGCATGGCTCAGATGTTGATTGCAAAGTGAGCCACTACAAGATAATTAGAATGTCATTCTTAGCATCAATGTTTCAAACATTATAGTAGATTGCAAGGTCAAGGATCAGGCTATTACTAGATAGTTTCATCTCTTTTAATCTTTGGACCATGTTCTTTGTAATACAAAATGTTGGGGAACGTTGCAGAAAATTAAAATTTTTCCTACGGTTTCACCAAGATCCATCTATGAGTTCATCTAAGCAACGAGTCTAGGGAGAGAGTTTTCATCTACATACCACTTGTAGATCGCGTGCGGAAGCTTGCAAGGTGATGATGTAGTCGTACTCGACGTGATCCAAATCACCGATGACCAGCGCCGAACGGACGGCACCTCCGCGTTCAACACACGTACGGGACGGGAGACGTCTCCTCCTTCTTGATCCAGCAAGGGGGAAGGAGAGGTTGATGAAGATCCAGCAGCACGACGGCGTGGTGGTGGATGCAGGGCGTCACAGTAGCAGGGCTTCGCCGAGACTACGAGGGAGAGACGTAACGGGGGGAGGTGGAGGCGCCAGGGGCTGGTGTGTTCTCCTCCTCTCCCCCCCCACTATATATAGGGGTGCCAAGGGGGGGGCGCCGGCCCTAGTAGATGAGATCTACTAGGGGGGGCGGCGGCCTAGGGGAGGTTTCCCTCCCCCCCAAGGCACCTAGGGGTGCCTTCCACCACTAGGACTCCTCCTAGGGGGAAACCCTAGGCGCATGGGCCTATAGGGGCTGGTGCCCTTGGCCCATGATGGCCAAGGCGCACCCCCTACAGCCCATGTGGCCCCCCGGGACAGGTGGCCCCACCCGGTGGACCCCCGGGACCCTTCCGGTGGTCCCGGTACAATACCGATAACCCCGAAACTTGTCCCGGTGCCCGAAATAGCACTTCCTATATATAATTCTTTACCTCCGGACCATTCCGGAACTCCTCGTGACGTCCGGGATCTCATCCGGGACTCCGAACAACATTCGGGTTTCTGCATATACATATCTTCATAACCCTAGCGTCACCGAACCTTAAGTGTGTAGACCCTACGGGTTCGGGAGACATGCAGACATGACCGAGACTCTCTCAGTCAATAACCATCAGCGGGATCTGGATACCCATGATGGCTCCCACATGCTCCTCGATGTTGTCATCGGATGAACCACTATGTCGAGGATTCGATCAAACCCCGTATGCAATTCCCTTTGTCAATCGGTACGTTACTTGCCCGAGACTCGATCGTCGGTATCCCAATACCTTGTTCAGTCTCGTTACCGGCAAGTCACTTTACTCGTACCGTAATGCATGATCCCGTGTCCAACACCTTGGTCACATTGAGCTCAATATGATGATGCATTACCGAGTGGGCCCAGAGATACCTCTCCGTCATACGGAGTGACAAATCCCAGTCTCGATCCGTGTCAACCCAACAGCTACTTTCGGAGATACCTGTAATGTACCTTTATAGTCACCCAGTTACGTTGTGACGTTTGGTACACCCAAGGCATTCTTACGGTATCCGGGAGTTACACGATCTCATGGTCGAAGGAAGAGATACTTGACACTTGCAAAGCTCTAGCAAAACGAACTACACGATCTTTTATGCTATGCTTAGGATTGGGTCTTGTCCATCACATCATTCTCCTAATGATGTGATCCCGTTATCAACGACATCCAATGTCCATAGTCAGGAAACCATGACTATCTGTTGATCACAACGAGCTGGTCAACTAGAGGCTTACCAGGGACATAGTGTGGTCTAAGTATTCACACGTGTATTACGATTTCCGGATAATACAGTTATAGCATGAATACAAGACAATTATCATGAACAATGAAATATAATAATACTTTTATTATTGCCTCTAGGGCATATTTCCAACAGTCTCCCACTTGCACTAGAGTCACTAATCTAGTTACATTGTGATGAATCGAACACCCATAGAGTTCTGGTGTTGATCATGTTTTGCACGCGAGAGAGGTTTAGTCAGCGGATCTGCGACATTCAGATCCGTGTGCACTTTGCAAATCTCTATGTCTCCATCTTGAACATTTTCACGGATGGAGTTGAAACGACGCTTGATGTGCCTGGTCTTCTTGTGAAACCTGGGCTCCTTTGCGAGGGCAATAGCTCCAGTGTTGTCACAGAAGAGTTTGATCGGCCCCGACGCATTGGGTATGACTCCTAGGTCGGTGATGAACTCCTTCACCCAAATCGCTTCATGTGCTGCCTCCGAGGCTGCCATGTACTCCGCTTCACACGTAGATCCCGCCACGACGCTCTGCTTGCAGCTGCACCAGCTTACTGCTCCACCATTCAACATATACACGTATCCGGTTTGTGACTTAGAGTCATCCGGATCTGAGTCGAAGCTAGCGTCGACGTAACCCTTTACGACGAGCTCTTCGTCTCCTCCATAAACGAGAAACATGTCCTTTGTCCTTTTCAGGTACTTCAGGATATTCTTGACCGCTGTCCAGTGTTCCTTGCCGGGATTACTTTGGTATCTTGCTACCAAACTTACGGCAAGGTTTACATCGGGTCTGGTACACAGCATGGCATACATAATAGATCCTATGGCTGAAGCATAGGGGATGACACTCATCTCTTCTTTATCTTTTGCCGTGGTCGGTGACTGAGCTGAGCTCAGTCTCATACCTTGTAACATAGGCAAGAACCCCTTCTTGGACTGATCCATTCTGAATCTCTTCAAAATCTTATCAAGGTATGTACTTTGTGAAAGACCTATGAGGCGTCTCGATCTATCTCTATAGATCTTGATGCCTAATATATAAGCAGCTTCTCCAAGGTCCTTCATTGAAAAACACTTATTCAAGTAGGCCTTAATGCTGTCCAGAAATTCTATATCATTTCCCATCAGGAGTATGTCATCTACATATAATATGAGAAATGCTACAGAGCTCCCACTCACTTTCTTGTAAACGCAGGCTTCTCCATAAGTCTGCATAAACCCAAACGCTTTGATCATCTCATCAAAGCGAATGTTCCAACTCCGAGATGCTTGCACCAGTCCATAAATGGATCGCTGGAGCTTGCATACTTTGTTAGCGTTCTGAGGATCGACAAAACCTTCCGGCTGCATCATATACAGTTCTTCCTTAAGATGCCCGTTAAGGAATGCTGTTTTGACGTCCATCTGCCATATCTCATAATCATAGTATGCGGCAATTGCTAACATGATTCGGACGGACTTTAGCTTCGCTACGGGAGAGAATGTCTCGTCGTAGTCAATCCCTTGAACCTGTCGATAACCCTTAGCGACAAGTCGAGCTTTATAGATGGTAACATTACCATCCGCGTCCGTCTTCTTCTTAAAGATCCATTTGTTTTCTATCGCTCGCCGATCATCGGGCAAGTCTGTCAAAGTCCATACTTTGTTTTCATACATGGATTCTATCTCGGATTTCATGGCTTCAAGCCATTTGTTGGAATCCGGGCCCGTCATTGCTTCTTCATAGTTCGAAGGTTCATTGTTGTCTAACAACATGATTTCCAGGACAGGGTTGCCGTACCACTCTGGTGCGGAACGTGTCCTTGTGGACCTACGAAGTTCAGCAGTAACTTGATCCGAAGTACCTTGATCATTATCATGGTTTTCCTCTTCAGTTGGTGTGGGCATCACAGGAATGGTTTCCTGTGCTGCGTCACTATCCCGCTCAAGAGGTAGTACTTCATCGAGTTCTACTTTCCTCCCACTTACTTCTTTCGAGAGAAACTCTTTTTCCAGAAAGCATCCGTTCTTGGCAACAAAGATCTTGCCTTCGGATCTTAAGTAGAAGGTATACCCTATAGTTTCCTTAGGGTATCCTATGAATACGCATTTTTCCGACTTGGGTTCGAGCTTTTCAGGTTGAAGTTTCTTGACATAAGCTTCGCATCCCCAAACTTTTAGAAACGACAGCTTAGGTTTCTTTCCAAACCATAATTCATACGGTGTCGTCTCAACGGATTTAGACGGTGCCCTATTTAAAGTGAATGTAGCTGTCTCTAGAGCGTATCCCCAAAATGATAGCGGTAAATCGGTAAGAGACATCATAGACCGCACCATATCCAATAGAGTGCGATTACGACGTTCGGACACACCGTTTCGCTGAGGTGTTCCAGGCGGCGTGAGCTGTGAAACGATTCCACATTTCTTTAAGTGTGTACCAAATTCGTGACTTAAGTATTCTCCTCCACGATCTGATCGTAAGAATTTTATCTTTCGGTCACGTTGATTCTCCACCTCATTCTGAAATTCCTTGAACTTTTCAAAGGTCTCAGACTTGTGTTTCATTAAGTAGACATACCCATATCTACTCAAGTCATCTGTGAGAGTGAGAACATAACGATATCCTCCGCGAGCCTCAACGCTCATTGGACCGCACACATCGGTATGTATGATTTCCAACAAGTTGGTTGCTCGCTCCATTGTTCCGGAGAACGGAGTCTTGGTCATTTTACCTAAGAGGCATGGTTCGCACGTGTCAAACGATTCATAATCAAGAGACTCTAAAAGTCCATCAGCATGGAGCTTCTTCATGCGCTTGACACCAATGTGACCAAGGCGGCAGTGCCACAAGTATGTGGGACTATCGTTATCAACTTTAAATCTTTTGGCATCTACACTATGAACATGTGTAATATTACGCTCGAGATTCATTAAGAATAAACCATTGACCATCGGAGCATGACCATAAAACATATCTCTCATATAAATCGAACAACCATTATTCTCAGACTTAAATGAGTAGCCATCTCGTATTAAACGAGATCCAGATACAATGTTCATGCTCAAACTTGGCACTAAATAACAATTATTAAGGTTCAAAACTAATCCCGTAGGTAAATGTAGAGGCAGCGTGCCGACGGCGATCACATCGACTCTGGAACCATTCCCGACGCGCATCGTCACCTCGTCCTTCGCCAGTCTCCGTTTATTCCGCAGCTCCTGCTGTGAGTTACAAATATGAGCAACGGCACCGGTATCAAATACCCAGGAGTTACTACGAGTACTGGTAAGGTACACATCAATCACATGTATATCAAATATACCTTTGGTGTTGCCGGCCTTCTTATCCGCTAAGTATTTGGGGCAGTTCCGCTTCCAGTGACCCTTCCCCTTGCAATAAAAGCACTCAGTCTCAGGCTTGGGTCCATTCTTTGACTTCTTCCCGGTAACTGGCTTACCAGGCGCGGCAACATCTTTGCCGTCCTTCTTGAAGTTCTTCTTACCCTTGCCCTTCTTGAACTTAGTGGTCTTATTGACCATCAACACTTGATGTTCTTTCTTGATTTCAGCCTCTGCTGACTTCAGCATCGAGAACACTTCAGGAATGGTCTTTTCCATTCCCTGCATGTTGTAGTTCATCACAAAGCTCTTGTAGCTTGGTGGGAGCGACTGGAGGATTCTGTCAATGACCGCCTCATCTGGGAGGTTAATGTTCAGCTGGGTCATACGGTTGTGCAACCCAGACATCTTCAGGATGTGCTCACTGACAGAACTGTTTTCCTCCATCTTACAACTGTAGAACTTGTCGGAGACATCATATCTCTCGACCCGGGCATGAGCTTGAAAAACTAGTTTCAGCTCTTCGAACATCTCATATGCTCCGTGATGCTCAAAACGCTTTTGGAGCCCCGGTTCTAAGCTGTAAAGCATGCCGCACTGAACGAGGGAGTAATCATCAGCGCGAGACTGCCAAGCATTCATAATGTCTTGGTTCTCTGGGACGGGAGCGTCACCTAGCGGTCCTTCTAGGACATATTGTTTCCTGGCAGCTATGAGGATGATCCTCAGGTTCCGGACCCAGTCCGTATAGTTGCTGCCATCATCTTTCAGCTTGGTTTTCTCTAGGAACGCGTTGAAGTTCATGTTGACATTAGCGTTGGCCATTGATCTACAAGACATATTTGCAAAGGTTTTAGACTAAGTTCATGATAATAAAGTTCTAATCAAATTATGAACTCCCACTTAGATTAGACATCCCTTTAGTCATCTAAGTGTTACACGATCCGAGTCGACTAGCCCGTGTCCGATCATCACGTGAGACGGACTAGTCATCGTCGGTGAACATTTTCATGTTGATCGTATCTTCCATACGACTCGTGTTCGACCTTTCGGTCTCCGTGTTCCGAGGCCATGTCTGCACATGCTAGGCTCGTCAAGTTAACCCTAAGTGTTTTCGCTGTGTAAAACTGTCTTACACCCGTTGTATGTGAACGTAAGAATCCATCACACCCGATCATCACGTGGTGCTTAGAAACGACGAACTGTAGCAACGGTGCACAGTTAGGGGAGAACACTTCTTGAAATTTTATAAGGGATCATCTTATTTACTACCGTCGTCCTAAGTAAACAAGATGCATAATACATAATAAACATCACATGCAATTATATAGTTGTGACATGATATGGCCAATATCATATAGCTCCATTGATCTTCATCTTCGGGGCTCCATGATCATCTTGTCACCGGCTTGACACCATGATCTCCATCATCATGATCTCCATCATCGTGTCTTCATGAAGTTGTCACGCCAACGACTACTTCTACTTCTATGACTAACGTTTAGCAATAAAGTAAAGTAGTTTACATGACGTTATTCAATGACACGCAGGTCATACAAAAAATAATGACAACTCCTATGGCTCCTGCCGGTTGTCATACTCATCGACATGCAAGTCGTGAATCCTATTACAAAGAACATGATCTCATACATCACAATTCATCATTCATCACAACTTCTGGCCATATCACATCACATGATCAATCGCTGCAAAAACAAGTTAGACGTCCTCTAATTGTTGTTGCATCTTTTACGTGGCTGCAATTGGGTTCTAGCAAGAACGTTTTCTTACCTACGAATCACCACAACGTGATTTTGTCAACTTCTATTTACCCTTCATAAGGGCCCTGTTCATCGATTCCGCTCCAACTAAGGTGGGAGAGACAGACACCCGCCAGCCACCTTATGCAACTTGTGCATGTCAGTCGGTGGAACCGGTCTCACGTAAGCGTACGTGTAAGGTTGGTCCGGGCCGCTTCATCCCACAATACCGTTGAGCAAGAAAAGACTAGTAGAGGCAAGTAAGATGACAAAATCCACGCCCACAACAAAGTTGTGTTCTACTCGTGCAAAGAGAACTACGCATAGACCTAGCTCATGATGCCACTGTTGGGGAACATTGCAGAAAATTAAAAATTTTCCTACGGTTTCACCAAGATCCATCTATGAGTTCATCTAAGCAACGAGTCTAGGGAGAGAGTTTGCATCTACATACCACTTGTAGATCGCGTGCGGAAGCTTGCAAGGTGATGATGTAGTCGTACTCGACGTGATCCAAATCACCGATGACCAGCGCCGAACGGACGGCACCTCCGCGTTCAACACACGTACGGGACGGGAGACGTCTCCTCCTTCTTGATCCAGCAAGGGGGAAGGAGAGGTTGATGAAGATCCAGCAGCACGACGGCGTGGTGGTGGATGCAGGGCGTCATAGTAGCAGGGCTTCGCCGAGACTATGAGGGAGAGACGTAACGGGGGGAGGTGGAGGCGCCAGGGGCTGGTGTGTTCTCCTCTTCTCCCCCCCCCCACTATATATAGGGGTGCCAAGGGGGGGGGCGCCGGCCCTAGTAGATGAGATCTACTAGGGGGGGCGGCGGCCTAGGGGAGGTTTCCCTCCCCCCCAAGGCACCTAGGGGTGCCTTCCACCACTAGGACTCCTCCTAGGGGGAAACCCTAGGCGCATGGGCCCATAGGGGCTGGTGCCCTTGGCCCATGATGGCCAAGGCGCACCCCCTACAGCCCATGTGGCCCCCCGGGACAGGTGGCCCCACCCGGTGGACCCCCGGGACCCTTCCGGTGGTCCCGGTACAATACCGATAACCCCGAAACTTGTCCCGGTGCCCGAAATAGCACTTCCTATATATAATTCTTTACCTCCGGACCATTCCGGAACTCCTCGTGACGTCCGGGATCTCATCCGGGACTCCGAACAACATTCGGGTTTCTGCATATACATATCTTCATAACCCTAGCGTCACCGAACCTTAAGTGTGTAGACCCTACGGGTTCGGGAGACATGCAGACATGACCGAGACTCTCTCAGTCAATAACCATCAGCGGGATCTGGATACCCATGATGGCTCCCACATGCTCCTCGATGTTGTCATCGGATGAACCACTATGTCGAGGATTCGATCAAACCCCGTATTCAATTCCCTTTGTCAATCGGTACGTTACTTGCCCGAGACTCGATCGTCGGTATCCCAATACCTTGTTCAGTCTCGTTACCGGCAAGTCACTTTACTCGTACCGTAATGCATGATCCCGTGTCCAACACCTTGGTCACATTGAGCTCAATATGATGATGCATTATCGAGTGGGCCCAGAGATACCTCTCCGTCATACGGAGTGACAAATCCCAGTCTCGATCCGTGTCAACCCAACAGCTACTTTCGGAGATACCTGTAATGTACCTTTATAGTCACCCAGTTACGTTGTGACGTTTGGTACACCCAAGGCATTCTTACGGTATCCGGGAGTTACACGATCTCATGGTCGAAGGAAGAGATACTTGACACTTGCAAAGCTCTAGCAAAACGAACTACACGATCTTTTATGCTATGCTTAGGATTGGGTCTTGTCCATCACATCATTCTCCTAATGATGTGATCCCGTTATCAACGACATCCAATGTCCATAGTCAGGAAACCATGACTATCTGTTGATCACAACGAGCTGGTCAACTAGAGGCTTACCAGGGACATAGTGTGGTCTAAGTATTCACACGTGTATTACGATTTCCGGATAATACAGTTATAGCATGAATACAAGACAATTATCATGAACAATGAAATATAATAATACTTTTATTATTGCCTCTAGGGCATATTTCCAACACAAAATGCTTGATTTAATATATGAGATCTTTTTATTTATTATATTGTGTCTCCTATGCACTGTCGGCATTACCTAATAACTATGGATGGCAACATATAAAAAATAATTAATTATTCCGGCTATTTAGCGAAGCTTCTAGTTGTTGCAATGATCTAGGGTCGCCACCAACACATATGAAGCGTTGTTGGGCTCTAGGTCTATATGTTGCCACATAACAACGCTTCTACACACCGTTTACCAACTCATGCATATATGTTGTTGTAGATCCTTCCAACGCCACCAACGACAACGCATATTAATCCGTTGGTGTAGACTTAGCAACGCATATATGAACATACGACAACACATTGATGTGTTGATGAAGGGGGGTTCTTGTTGTAGTGGGGTAGGTCGTGGAGAAAGCCCAGGAAGCGACTGAGCAATTAACGCGTCCATTAATGACTTGTTAATTATTCCCAAGCAGCAAAAATATAGACAACGTGCATAGCTCTGTCCTCGGCCCGGCTCATTCCCGCAATCCGGCGCGTCGTGGCGAGCGAGGAGGAGGAGCGCACATGTAAGTCTCCTCTTCTCATGCTCATACAAGTGGTACAAGAACTCGTCATATAAAGAGGTACAAGTTTCTCTCAACTTCTGGGGTGGGACTAAATTTTAGTCCCACTCACACCACTCACAAGCTATGCATGAATGGGCCAAGAGAATTTCAGAATTTTGGTTGAGCTTTGGGCCAAAGGACTACTATTAAATTCCAACAATCCCCCACAGAGTCTCATTGGCACGTCTCATCATTTAGTTCCAAATCATTGTTTATATGCGGGTGATCATTGGAGACTGTAAAGTTGAACTACCACTTAGAGGTTCATGCTAGACTAGATCACAACTTGAATAGTGGACTATGTCTTGAACTACAAGTTTTCTGTGAGACTAGTTTCACACAAATTCTTGACCAATACTGGGCTGCCGCAAGGCTTCCCCACGAGTGGAGCATATACGTCATACTCCAGGGCCTTTCATGAATTTATTAGAGAACACCCTATTCTCACAGACTGCAACGCTAATAGTCAAATTCATATAGGTAAGTCCATCAAGAGCTCACGAAGCCACTCTGCTTTAACAGTGGCAATGTCTAATGTTGTGAGTTATGCTTCCATAGTTGTCCTCGGCAAGATGGTCTGCTTGCAAGAATTCCAGGAAACAGTGCCACCATCAAGTGTAAAAACATAACCACTTGTGGCCTTAATCTTATCAGCATCAGATATCCAGTTTGAGTCACTATAACCCTCCAGTACCCTTGGATACCCGGTGTAGTGAATCCCATAGCTCGCAGTGTCTTTCAAGTAGCGCAAAACTCTCTCAAGCGCATGCCAATGATCATCTCCCGATTTTGACACAAACCGACTCAGTTTGCTCACAGCAAAAGAGATGTCAGGCCTCGTGCCACTCGCCAAATACATAAGCGAGCCAATAGTCTGAGAATACCTAAGTTGATCTCTAGCAATCCGTCGATTCTTTCGAAGCAACACACAAGCATCATATGGAGTTGGGGGAAGTGTGCAATCGCTATACCTAAAGCGACTCAAGATCTTTTCCACATAGTGAGACTGAAGCAGTGTAATCCCACCATTCTCATCTCTCAACAGCTTGATGTTTAAGATAACATCAGCTACTCCTAGATCCTTCATCTCAAAATAGTGAGATAAGAAATCCTTAACCTCCTTGATTAGATCAAGTTTGGTTCCAAAGATCAGTATGTTATCGACATACAGACAAAGAATAACTCCTTCGCCCCCACCATGGCGATAATACACACACTTGTCACCATCGTTTACTACAAAGCCTGCAACAGTTAATGTTCTTTCGAACTTCTCATGCCACTCCTTAGGAGCTTGTTTAAGACCATATAAAGACTTTAATAACTTGCACACCTTTCCTTCCTGACCAGGTACTACAAAACCATGTGGCTGATCCATGTAAATTTCCTCCTTCAACTCTCCATTGAGGAAAGTTGTCTTAACGTCCACTTGATGAACGAGAAGACCGTATGAGGCAGCTAGTGATAGTAGCACCCGAATAGTGGTCAGTCTAGCCACGGGTGAGTAAGTATAAAATTAGTCTTCACCTTCTTTCTGGGTATAACCCTTGGACACAATCCGTGCTTTGTACTTTTCAATCGTACCATCAGGTCTAAGCTTTTTCTTGAATACCCACTTACATCCTACAGATTTGCACCCATAAGGACGATCAGTGATTTCCCAGGTTCCATTAGCTAAGATGGAATCCATCTTGTTGTGGACATCTTCCTTCCAGTAGTCAGCATCAGAAGATGCATAGGCTTCTGAAATAGTCATGGGTGTGTCATCCACAAGGTACATTGTTGGGGATATAGCTCCGAGGTGTGACCCGCCCAGAGGGGGGCGGGTTACACCATTGGCGGTTGAATATGAAGACGGCCCAAGGAGGCCCAAGGTGTGAAGACAGCGGCTCATGGAGGTAGGCCTGGTGAAAGCCCAAGACCTGGGCCTGCGAGCCGCCGCATGATGACTTGCCTTGTAAGGCATGATTAGTTAGAAACCGAGCCGGCCACGGTGTGTGAGCGGGCCGGGACTCTGTAAGCCTCCGGGTCCTGTGTATATAAAGGTGAGACCCAGTGGCGGGTTAACTCAAGAAACAAGCAATCGAGAACTAGGTCAAGCGTATTCACTCCCTTGTCACTGGTACGCGTCGGTGCTATACAAATGGTTTTAAACCCCTTTCCACAACGGCATTTGGAACCGTCACCTAGTGAGTGTAGGCGATTAGGGGGTCCTTCCCACACGACCCAGAAACCGTCGGGGATGGGGACCCTACAGTACTCCTTTTCATTTGTGGATTGCCATTGCAGTCGGTATTCTGTGGTGCTACGTTTACGATGCCCCGCCCATCACAAATGGTTCACTATTATAGAACGTGTATGATAAGCATACAATCACACACATTCACTTTTCACAAACCGTATGCGATAACTAATTAAGTAGATTGGCTAATCATTGTACGAGTGTCGGATAGGATTACGAAATGCCGGACCGTCATAACATCGTCGTACACGACAACTATTGCACACGCTATTCTGTGGTGCAACGTTTACGATGCATACTTCATCAGAAACAATTCATAGTTGCAAATCGTGTATGATAAGGAAACTATCGCAAACGGTTAGTTTGCCAACACCGTTTGTGATATTATCTGACATCACACACGCTTTGCAAACGGCAACTGTGTGCACGCTTGCACACGTTTCCTCTCTTTGAATCATCTCGGATTATGGTGTATATCGCAAATGTTTGTATTTTACCAACCGTGTGTGCCGTAACAACCTGGAGAGCGTAATTTCACCGTAATTTAATTGCTTCTATATCAAATTGAAATTGAATGTATGATATAGCTTTATTCATATCCATCAGGTTCAGACAACCAATGAATTATTCGATTTATAGGTACACATCAAGAATTACATAAGAACCAAATAAAGAATGATGAACCACAGTTATATACTTGTACTATTAAAGACGGTAAAGAAAGAGGCGAAATACATTCTGGTTGCTGAACAAGGTGAAGCGGAATGCCCATAGTGTGCCCTCCTCCATGCAGAAGGCACGCACGACTCTAGTCCAACCCATTGTGATGACCGACCGCCCACCCTTCACGGTCTTCATGGAAACATCTAGATAATCATCGTGTTCTGGTAGAAATCTTTAACCTTTGCATGCCCACCAATCATGTAGTTTGAGAGGTAATC
Organism: Triticum aestivum; assembly: GCF_018294505.1. NCBI lineage: Eukaryota > Viridiplantae > Streptophyta > Magnoliopsida > Poales > Poaceae > Triticum > Triticum aestivum. Next base: position 335,475,213 of record NC_057795.1, read on the forward strand.
TTTAGTAAACTGCTTTGGGAACCACTGCAAAGGAAAAAAGATTCAGACATTGTCATCTAACACAACTCATTATGGGCAGTAAAAAGAAGGTTGCAGAGTTCTTCCTTACCATCTTGCAGTTCGCTGTTGTATTGGATAAAGTGTAAACAAATAGTTTAATTGCCATCTTTTGACCCATTTTACTAACAATCTTTATCAGCTTCCTCACTTGATGTTGGTTCATCGATATCTCATTTCCCCATACGCAGAAAGGGTCGAAGCGCAGATCTTTACCAATGGCATATGTACCTAAAAGCACCAAGTTAATATTAGAAGATAAACACTAATTGCACAATGATGTAGTATAACACTCTTATATAATATCTTATAACATCCAATATACTCACATATTAGATGAATTAAAATCTTATATTATGGCCGGAAGGAGTTTATTGCATTCTTATAAATTATCGGCTGATTAACTGCTGCTGTATCCATGGGTTAGAGTTAGTTTGAGCTAGTTCGGGCTCAAATAGCCCTAAAGTATATCTAAACACGAGGGCTAGTTTGAGCTAGTTGCATCTATAACGCACCCAAAAAAACTATCAAACCCAAGATGTGCTAATTGGAGCTAGTTCTCCTAGTGCATTTATTGTCAATCTAAGTATCTAATCCTGTCATCCAAACACCTCTTTCGATGGAGTTAGTTCAGGGTTAGTCATGAGCTAGAAACTAACTCTAACCTCTAAGCTAAGTTGAGTATCCAAACAGGGTTGTGTTGTTGTTGTTGTTGTTGTTGTTGTTGTTGTTGTTGTTGTTGTTGTTGTTGCTGCTGCTGCTGCTCTTCTACGTGTATCTAGACATCATCAGAATATTAAGGTAACACTCTTGTTGCTATGTAGCCTAGGATTGCATATGTAGACATTAAAGTACAGTGCATGTTGCTATGTAGCCTCAGATATATTACATATGGCCCTAGTTAACCTAATGATAAATGGGTTGCAGATATATATTCAGTTAAAAGTCCGATCCACTGATTAGTCCCTTATCAGCCCCCGGCCTATATAGTACCAGCTACCGATATCCTGAACAATGAGCATATATAAGCCATGGGATGAAACTAACCTCGATGGAAAACAGCAGTCGTTCCCAAAATTGTCCTATGTAGGGACATCGAGAAGCATGTTAAGCACAACAGGCTAAACATCAACCAAAATTATCCATGGCAGACAAAATAATCTCCAAAAGATAGCTTCAATGTGCAGGAATCGTCTGTGTTGTTGTCGGTCTTCCCACACATTTCTGATTACAGACCTGTTTGCCGCGTATCACACACATCATGTTATATTGAACCATTTTTGTTCTCTTGTCTCAACACAAATAGTTCATCCGAGTAAACCGCATGTTGTATATCGCACACACACCTTGATCTGCCTGACCGTTTCTTTTGTGTTGCCTAATCACAAACAGTTCATCCGAGTGAACCGTATGCTATGTACCGCACATCCCTTCATCTGGCTGCCCGTTTTCTTTTGTTCCTCCTCATTGCAAAAAGTTAATTGAACTAAACTGTATGCCCTACATTGCACATGCAACTAAAATCTGAACGGTGTTTGATGCATCCATCATCGCAAACGTTTTGGACATTTTGATGGTTCTCTGACACCACCGTTTGCGATTATTGCATCGCACACAGTTTCTTGAAGGGTCTTTGATCATAGTGTCACGTTAGCAGCATCCTACAGTAATGTGTAATCGAAACTCAAGCAAAACAACTAGAAGCAGGACGTAAGCTTTTACCTCCATCGTGAGGGGCCGAATTTGGGTAAACTCTTTGTGTCCTTTGTCCCGTTCAACCCCTTCAAGCTAACCTGGTCGTGATGGCTCCACACCTAAGTCCTTTCACTAGGGCATCTATCGTGACAAAACCACGACAGTTTGTGCCAACCGAGGGGCCCTCGCACGATGGTTTCAAGTTCTTGAAGGGCAGCTTCTCAGAATCAAGGGATACGCCGTGGGCCGTATGACCAAGAGCCGCCACGGCAAGATCTACATCGGCGATGCTGGCTGGGGTCCCAAGATAGATTCAATCGAGTACGGGAACCTAGTCCCCTTAGGCGGAATTCATGTTTTCATCGGCAAGATCAGTGAGTCATTGCCTGAGCTGGACGCATGCACCGACAACATTGAGATGGCTCAGTGCGCATGAACCGCCAAGGTCCAACCCGCCCGGAAACGCGCCTTCCTTGGCTTCATTCATGGAGCGGATCTTAAGGAAGGTTCTGCGTCTGGTGGAGAGACTGCCATCTACTGAGGTGATGAGTCTTCCACCGGCGAAGCTGAGTCAATTTATCGACTGCAAGACGGCGGGCTTGGGGGCTACTCCGATGGTGACATTATTCTGGACTCATATGAGCCGCCAAGCAGGGCTTCTATCTTCATGGCTGGTATGCAATAGGTGCTGAACTCATCAACCACCGCAGCTATGACCTCCGGCTCAACGGATGCTTCGATGACCGGGGCGAGCGGCTCTGCGCGCCCGCCGGCTCAGGTCTTATCTGAGATCTTGGATGCTTTGGCGACTCTGATAGCCGCAGAAGTCACTCCGACAACTCAAGCACAACATAATGTGGAGGTTGTGAAGCTGCAAGATGAGGTAACCTAGGCCAGAGAGGAGCTTAATGCGGAGAATGTCAGGATGGAAACAGAGCAAGCCGCCTTGGAGGCTGAGACACAGCGGATATGCACGGAGGCCTTTCGTTTAAGCCTGGATTAGAATGCATCAAATGTTGTCCTATGAAGGAGGCACCAGGGTCGTTTTCTTTACTATGCCTGGCGCAGGGCCATGTAACCCGCCCGACGCGACTTGGGCCGCTGAGGCGCCTGTGACCGGAGCGGCAGCTCAGCCCCGCATAATAGACCCGCCTCGTATAGATTTAACCCCTCCTCAGCGAGTATCAGCACCTCCGAGACATTTTTCCAACCCGCTGGATAACGTGATTGATGCGGCTTCACAGTTGGCGGCTCTTTCCATTGAAGGCCTTGTGGCGATAGAGGCCCGTAATGCTGTGGAACTTCTTCATATGGTGGTATCTCAATAGGCGGCTTACTCCTGTAGCCACGAGCGAATCCATTCAACTCCGCGTTAGAGCTGAAGTTACAGCCGGCATGTGGAGTCACCGACAGTTTCCAGCAGCGAACGGCGTCGTAACCCGCCCCGTGGTTATAATAATGTTTAGGCCCACACGGATCAGGCTAGAGAACGTCTGGAGGCGGAGTTGGCAACCCAATTAGCAGCTCATCGACAACATCAATTAAATCCTTCTGTGTCTATAGATGCCGGGATGACCTCTAGGTCAGTTGGAGTGCCCTGTCTAGTGTCGGCTCTGCGAAACAAGCATCTGCCCAAAGATTTTAAGGGTCCTTGTAAGGTGCCTAATTACACAGTTGATCAGCCTCCGGAGGCTTGGATTGAGAGTTATGAGCTGGCCATGGAGATGTTGGATGTTAACGATGTTGTATGTGCCAAATACTTCACCATGATGCTGGATGGGCCGGCTTAACTTGGCTGAAGGGGTCACCCTCTAACTCCAGCAATTCATGGGCTGAGTTGAAAGCGGGTTTTATTCAGAATTTCAAAGATACGTGCAAGCAGCCTCTGTCGATCATCGACCTAGACGCTTGTGTCCAGCGCGAGGATAAGTCCGCCTACCACTGGGTGCACTAGGTCTCGGATGTTATCCATTCATCGGATCGCATCAACGCCGGTTTTGTTGTTCTAATTCTGGAGAAAAAATGTCATTTTCTCCCACTCAAGCAGAAGTTAGGGTGGCTTAAGCTTCATTGCAATGACATGCGGGAGCTCATGGCGGCTCTTATCAAATACACCGACTCAGACAACACTAATGACCCTGGGTCCGATGAGGAGAAGTCCAGCAAGGGGAAGAAGAACGGTAATGGAAAGGGACAGCAGCAAAATATGACAGGGCAGAATCAGGGCAACAATGGTAAACGTAAGCAATTGGATGGCGGGTCAGATTTTGTGGCCAACACCAATGCACAGCGTAATACTCAGCGTAGTAAGGGTAGGCCGCAGTTTGTAAGGCAAAAATTCAACCTGGAGGCGATGTTAAATGAGCCTCGCCTAAAATATAGTCTTCCGGATAGTCCATCAACTCACTTGTGGAAGGATTGTTTTATTATGAAGGAGTATAAAAATCCCGGCTATCTCCAGAATTGTAATAACACTAACGGCCCGCATGGCGGGCCAGGATCCGTCTCTCATGGCCTTGGTGTTGGGGGCGTCGACTCAAACTCTGGATATCAGGGACAAGGTAATCAGAGTGGTATAATCAGCAACCTAGTCATAATAACCAGCAACAATAGTCAGGGTATCAGAGCAATCCTAAGCAGCTTAACAATGGCCAATATCATGTTTTCACCACAAGCCTTTGTAAGCAGGAGCAAAAGGTTCATAAGTGTGTGGTTAATACAGTTGAGCTAGTGGTGCCTCGATACTTACGGTGGTCAAAGCAGCCAATCGTATGGAGCCATGCGGATCACCCACCCTGGGTTGACAATCCGGGTCAGCTGGCGTTAGTGGTAGCCCCTCAAGTTGGGGGTTATAAGTTTACTAAAGTTCTCATGGACGGAGGCAGCAACATCAATATCCTTTATTATGACACTTTTCTTCGTATGGATTTGACTGACAAACATCTTAAGTCGTCTTCTACAATCTTTCACGGTGTGGTACCTGGTAAATCAGCATACCCAGTTGGTAGGATTTCCTTGGAGGTGGATTTTGGTGATGAACATGATTAGAGGGCAGAGACGTTGTGGTTCGAGGTGGTCAAAATTAAGAGACCTTATCATGCTTTGTTTGGACAGCCAGCTTATGCCAAATTTATGGCACAGCCTTGTTATGTGTATCTACAGCTTAAGATGCCAAGACATAAAGGTACCATTACGGTTCATGGTAATAGAAATATTGCTTTGGAGTGCGAATAAGGTGATGCGGCTTATGCTGGGTCTGCTTATGCTACACAGGAACTTAAGTATTATAAGTATAATGTTGACACAGCTGACATGACTCCGTGGAAGAAGCCAACTACAGAGCAAGACCCTTTGTTGAAGTTTAAATCGGCGGATGATGCCAAACAGGTTGACTTTGTCCCTGGCAACTCCTCTCTATAGTTCACTATCGGTGCTAATATGGATCCGAAATAGGAAAGCACGCTCATCAAGTTCATCCGTGAGAACCGGGACATCTTTGCATCGAAGCCTTCAGACATGCCGGATGTACCGAGAGAACTCGCTGAGCACACTCTCAATATTGATCCTAAATTTAAGCCGATCAAGCAATTCCTTCGTCGTTTTAATTAAGAGAGACGTAAGGCCATTGGAGAAGAGGTGGCCCGGCTCTTGGCGGCCGGGTTCATCGTTGAAGTTTTTCACCCTGAGTGGCGCTTGGCGTATGTGTGTGGATTATACAGACCTCAACAAAGCTTGCCTAGCTGATCCTTTTGCTCTTCCCCGTATTGATAAGATCATAGATGCCACGGCGGGTTGTGAGCATTTGTATTTCCTGGATGCTTATTCTAGTTATCATCAGATCAAGATGGGAGTCAAAGACCAAGAGAAGACAACTTTTATCACACCTTTTGGAGCTTGCTCCTATGTGTCTATGCCTTTTGGACTCAAGAGTGCCCAAGCGACTTATTGGTGTTGTGTCCAGAACTGTTTTCATAATCAGATCGGGCGTAATGTTGATGCTTATGTGGATGATATTGTTGTGAAGTCTAGGAAGAAGGAGACTCTATTGGATGATTTGAAAGAGACCTTTGATAATCTCTGGATCTACAAAATGATGCTTAACCCGGCCAAATGTGTCTTTTGTGTGCCTACTGGCAAGCTCTTGGGTTTTTTGGTTTCTGAAAGAGGTATTGAAGCTAACCCGGAGAAAATCAAATCTATCACTTCATTGGCTAAGCTGGCGTGTGTTAATAATGTCCAGCGTTTGGCACGTCGGATTGCAGCTTTAAGCAGGTGTATAAGCCGCCTGGGAGAGAAGGCTATTCCTCTGTACCAGATGATGAAGAAAACAAATCATTTTGTTTGGAGTGATGCTGCTAATGAGGCATTTGAGGCACTTAAAAAATAGTTAGCTGAGTTGTCGGTTCTTGCAGCTCCTATTGAGAAAGAACTGTTGCTGCTATATGTGGCTGCTAAAAGTAAGGCTGTCAGTGTGGCAATTGTTGTGGAGTGCAAGGAAGCCGGAAAGGAGTACCCAGTTCAGCGACCGGTTTACTATGTCAATTAGGTGTTGATTGAATCTAAGCAGATATACCCACATTGGCAGGAGCTGGTTTACGGAGTATTCATGGCGAGTCATAAGCTAAAGCAATACTTTCTGGGCCATCCCTCATTACTTTGGTCAGTTCTTCTCCTTTAGGAGATATTATTCAAAATAGAGAGGCCACTGGTCGGGTTGCCAAATGGGCAATAGAGCTTGGACCTCATGGCTTAAGATATGTGCCAAGAACAACTACCAAGTCTCAAGCACTAGTCGACTTCATCAATGACTGGATAGAGCTGCAGATGCCTGAAGAGAAGCCTAATCACACATATTGGAATATTCATTTTAATGGGTCCAGGCAATTGGAAGGCTCGGGGGCTGGAGTTATTTTGACTTCCCCACGAGGTGACAAGTTTTGTTATGTCTTAAGGTTGATGTTTCCTTGTACTAACAATACAGCTGAATATGAGGCTTTGCTTCATGGCCTCAGAATGGCTAAACAGATGAACTTAAGCTAGGTCAGGTGTTTTGGCAACTCAGATTTGGTGGCTCAGCAAGTTTCAGGCACTTGGGATTCTAAAGATCCGCTCATGGCGGCTTATCGCCGGTGGTTGATAGTATCACTGGTCACTTCAAAGGTTATCGGGTGGAGCATCTTGATCGAAGGAAGAATGAGGAGGCGATGCTTTAAGCTAGCTTGGCTCTCAGCGTAAGCTGGTACCCCCTAATGTTTTCCTTGACGTGTTGCATAATCCTTCAGTCAAATTACTGTCAGAAGAGGATCTTACTATTCCTGACCCGGAGGCACAACTGGTGGTGGCTCTACATGCAATCCCTAATTGGACAGTTCCATATTTGGCTTATATGACTCGGGGTGAGTTGCCTGGGGACGAAACTTTGGCCAGCCAGATAACTCGGCGGTCTAAGTCCATGACCATTATCAATGGCGAGTTACACTGACGCAATGTCATAGGCGTGTTCCAGCGTTGCGTTTCTCCTGAAGAAGGTCATGAGATTCTAAGGGGAATCCGTGAAGGTGATTGTGGTCATCACGGTTCTAAATCTTTGGTAGCTAAAGCTTTCCGTCATGGATTTTATTGGTTGACGGCTCATGCTGATGAAGAGCACCTTGTTAGTAAGTGTGATGGCTGTCAGAAATTTTCTCGACGAGCTCATGTGCCGGCTCAAGAATTGCGGATGATTCCAATCACTTGGCCGTTTGCAGTCTGGGGGCTTGATATGATTGGGCCTTTCAAAATGTCTAAAGACAAGAAAACCCACCTCTTGGTGGCGGATGACAAATTTACCAAGTGGGTTGAGGCAGAGCCGGTCAGCAGGTGTGATGCGGCAATGGCGGTCCAATTCATTAAGAAAGTAATCTTCCATTTTGGCTTTCCTCATAGTATCATAACTGACAATGGTACCAATCTATCCAAAGGTGCTATGAGAGATTTCTGTCAAAAGGAGCATATTCGTCTTGATGTCTCATTAGTAGCTCATCCACAGTCCAATGGTCAAGCTGAGAGGACAAATCAGGAAATCTTGAGAGGTATAAAGCCCTGGCTTATGGTTCCATTGAAGAGAACGCCGGGTTGTTTGGTTGAGGAGTTACTCTCGGTAATTTGGAGCGTCAATACTACTCCCAACAGATCAACAGGCTATACGCCCTTCTTGATGGTCTATGGGGCAAAGGTGGTTCTTCCAAGTGATATTCGTCATGACTTGCCTGTGTGGCAGCTTATGTTGAAGCTGTTAATGAAAAAGCATGTCAGGATGCACTTGATGTGTTGGATGAGGAGCATGACCTTGCGGCGGCTTGTTCGGCAATATACCAGCAAGATCTGAGATGCTATCATAGCCGCCGGGTTAAGACCCGGACCTTTCAAGAAGGCGACCTAGTACTCCGGTTAATCCAAGATCAAACAGATGTGCATAAGTTATCCCCATCTTGGGAAGGACCTTTTGTGGTCAGCAAGAATCTGAACAATGGGTCATATTACCTCATTGATATATGAGAACATAAAGAGTCACATCAGTCAGAGGAGGAGACTGTCGACCATGGAATATTGCCCATCTTCGGCCTTATTACACTTGAGCCACTAGCTCTTGTGCTATACATACTTCTGTCACTGTATATATTATGATCAATATAATAAAGTCGGCATGCCTGATAATTTAGGGCCTCTTTCATTTCATTTCTAAGCATCTGAGTCTTTATTATTTGTTCATAAGGTTACTTGGGGGCTTAAAACCCAATGGGTTTAGCTTTCTTACCCTCTTGAACAGGCATAAAACGCCGAGTCTCAAGTTTTGAACTGCCTGTCTGCTTGATGCTTCCCCACCAGTTAAACCTGAATGGCCCGCCATACTCTTAATAGTCAAACTTTTAAACAAGACCCTGAACTCATTAAGGTTAAAACGGCGGTTTGTCATGTGAGAGTCGGCTTACAGTAAGCGAGGACGACTCTAAAGCTGTGCGACCTATGAAAGCACTCGAATCTTAGCAGCTGTGCAGTCCATGAAAACACTTGAATTTTAAGGTTGTGCGGCCTATGAAAGCACTTGAATTTTTTCTGAATTTCTTTTTCTGGACATTTTGGATTTGCACTCCTTGCAGAATTTTTTGCTCAAGTGTACTTTGTACAATTTAGGCCACATAGCCTTGATTATATGACTCATAATTGAGCATATTTGGGTCTGATAACCCGCCCAGATAGCAGATCATAAGCCGTCAGGATATTTGCCTTGAGCAATGATACATCTCCGTCGTATCTACTTTTCCAAACACACTTTTGCCCTTGTTTTGGACTCTAACTTGTATGATTTGAATGGAACTAACCCGGACTGACGTTGTTTTCAGCAGAATTGCCATGGTGTTGTTTTATGTGCAGAAAATAAAAGTTCTCGGAATGACCTGAAACTCCACGGAATATCTTAGAATAAATAATAAAAAATCCTCGCCAAAGATGAAGACCAGGGGGCCCACACCCTGTCCACGAGGGAGGGGGGCACGCCCCTCCCCCTGGGTGCCCCCCTACCTCGTGGGCCCCCTGGTGGCCCTCCGACGCCAACTCCAACTCCATATATTGGCTTTCGGGGAGAAAAAAATTAGAGAGAAGAAATCATCGCGTTTTACGATACGGAGCCGCCGCCAAGCCCTAATCTCTCTCGGGAGGGCTGATCTAGAGTCCGTTCGGGGCTCCGGAGAGGGGGATTCGTCGCCGTCGTCATCATCAACCATCCTCCATCACCAATTTCATGATGCTCACCGCCATGCGTGAGTAATTGCATTGTAGGCTTGCTGGACGGTGATGGGTTTGATGAGATTTATCATGTAATCGAGTTAGTTTTGTTAGGGTTTGATCCCTAGTATCCATTATGTTCTGAGATTGATGTTGCTATGACTTTGCTATGCTTAATGCTTGTCACTAGGGCCCGAGTGCCATGATTTCAGATCTGAACCTATTATGTTTTCATGAATATATGTGTGTTCTTGATCCTATCTTGCAAGTCTATAGTCACCTACTATGTGTTATGATCCGGCAACCCCGAAGTGACAATAATCGGGACCACTCCCGGTGATGACCATAGTTTGAGGAGTTCACGTATTCACTATGTGCTAATGCTTTGTTCCGGTTCTCTATTAAAAGGAGGCCTTAATACCCCTTAGTTTCCAATAGGACCCCGCTGCCACGGGAGGGTAGGACAAAAGATGTCATGCAAGTTCTTTTCCATAAGCACGTATGACTATATACGGAATACATGCCTACATTACATTGATGAACTGGAGCTAGTTCTGTGTCACCCTATGTTATAACTGTTACATGACGAACCACATCCGGCATAATTATCCATCGCTAATCCGGTGCCTACGAGTTTTCCATATACTGGTTTATGCTTATTTACTTTTCCGTTGCTACTGTTACAATCACTACAAAATACCAAAAACATTACTTTTGCTGTCTTTACTTTTGTTACCGTTACCACCACTATCATATTACTTTGCTACTAAACACTTTGCTGCAGATACTAAGTTTCCAGGTGTGGTTGAATTGACAACTCAGCTGCTAATACTTGAGAATATTCTTTGGCTCCCCTTGTGTCGAATCAACAAATTTGGGTTGAATACTCTACCCTCGAAAACTGTTGCGATACCCTATACTTGTGGGTTATCAAGACCTTTTTCTGGCGCCGTTGCCGGGGAGCATAGCTCTATTCTTTGGGTCACATGGGATTTATATCTGCTGGACACTATGAAGAACTTGAAAGATGATCGAACTACTATTTTGCCCTCAACTATGAGGGGAGGTAAGGAACTGCCATCTAGCCTTGCACTAGATTCTCCTTCTGTTATGAGTAAGTTTGCGACACCTAAACCTACTACTTCTATTGATTCTGATATGTCGAATGTTACTGATGATGCCACTTTTGCTATGAATGATACTTATGATGAAACTACTTCTATGCTTGATACTATTGTGCCACTTGGTGAATTTCTTGATGAGCAAATTGCTAGGTCTAGAGAAAGATAAATTATTGAACCTGAACACGACGATGTTAGTGATGATGAACCTATGCTTACTATTCCTGAGGGTTATCTTTTTAATGCTGAATCTATTGAAGCTATTCTTGCTTGCCAGGATAGTCTTGAACGTAAGAGGTTGCTAGTTAAGTGGAGTAAAGAATCTTTTAGAGATAGGATGAGACCCGACCCTGCTTTTGCTACTTCACCTATCTGTGTTCCTGATCAGGATTATTATGATTTTTCTGTTGATCCAGATATAATTACTTTGGTTGAATCTGATCCTTTTTATGGCTATGAATCTGAAACTATTGTGGCACATCTTCGTAAGTTAGATGATATAGCTGCCCTGTTTACTAATAATGAGAGATCGCGCTACCTTTATTTACTCAAGATATTTCCGTTCTCATTAAAGGGTGAGGCTAAGAAATGGTTTAATTCTCTTGATCCTGGTTGTGTGCAAAGTCCCCAGGATATGATTTATTACTTCTCTGCTAAATATTTCCCAGCTCATAAGAAACAAGCTGCTTTGAGGGAAATATACAATTTTGTGCAAATTGAAGAAGAGAGTCTCCCACAAGCTTGGGGGAGGCTTCTCAAGTTACTTAATGCTTTGCCTGATCATCCTCTTAAGAAACCTGAAATATTTGATATCTTTTATAATGGACTAACCGATGCTTCCAGAGATTACCTGGATAGTTGTGCTGGTTCTCTTTTCAGGGAAAGAACACCGGATGACGCTGAAATTCTATTGAATAATATGTTGGCAAATGAAAATAATTGGGCACCTCCCGAGCTACCTCTTGAGCCAGTTCCTGAGCCAATTACTGAGCCTATTCCTAAACCAACTCCGAAGAAGAGAGGTGTTCTATTTCTCAGCCCCGAAGATATGCAAGAGGCAAAGAAATCTATGAAAGAAAAAGGTATTAAAGCTGAAGATGTTAAGAATTTACCTCCTATTGAAGAAATACATGGTCTTAATTTACTGCCTGTTGAAGAAGTATATGATCTCAATTACTTATTTACTGAAGAACCTCCCGATATCCCGACACAGGTAGTAAAGGTGAATTCTCTCTATAGGTATGATAAAGCTAAAGTCCCTCCTACTAAAATTGCTAGTGAGTGCTTGGATGAGTTTGATGACTTTATGTTTAAGCAAGATGACTTTAATGCTTATTTTGGTAGACAATTAAAACAGAATACCTTTATGATTAAACGCTTGAGTGATTATATGGCTGATATTAGAGGTGAACTTAAACTTGTTAGCAAACATGCTTATATGGTTACCACTCAAGTAGAACAAGTACTTAAAGCTCAGAAAGAAGCGCTTGATGAAATGAATAGTAAGAAAAATGATTATGCTGTTAGAGTGGCTACTAGAACTGGTAGAATGACTCAGGAACCTTTGTATCCTGAAGGCCACCCTAAGAGAATCGAGCAAGATTCTCAGAGAAATAATATTGATATGCCTAGTTCTTCTAAGAGGAAGAAAAAGAAAAATGATAGGACTTTGCAAACTTCTAGTGAACCTATTGCTGAACCACCTGAGAATCCAAATGATATCTCTATTTCTGATGCTGAAACACAATCAGGTGATGAACATGAACCTAGTGATAATGTTAATGATAATGTTCATGTTGATGCTCAACCTAGTAATGATAATGATGTAGAAGTTGAACCTGCTGTTGATCTTGATAACCCACAATCAAAGAATCAACGTTATGATAAAAGAGACTTTGTTGCTAGGAAACATGGTAAAGAAAGGGAACCATGGGTTCAGAAACCCATGCCTTTTCCTCCGAAACCATCCAAGAAAAAGGATGATGAGGATTTTGAGCGCTTTGCTGAAATGATTAGACCCATCTTTTTGCGTATGCGATTAACTGATGTGCTCAAAACAAATCCTTATGCTAAGTATATGAAGGATATCATTACTAATAAAAGAAAGATACCTGAAGCTGAAATTTCCACCATGCTTGCTAATTATACTTTTAAGGGTGGAATACCAAAGAAACTTGGAGATCCAGGAGTACCTACTATACCATGCTCCATTAAAAGAAATTATGTTAAAACTGCTTTATGTGATCTTGGAGCCGGTGTTAGTGTTATGCCTCTCTCTTTATATCGTAGACTTGACTTGAATAAGTTGACACCTACTGAAATATCTTTGCAAATGGCTGATAAATCAACTGCTATACCTGTCGGTATTTGTGAGGATGTGCCTGTTGTGGTTGCAAACGTTACTATTTTAACGGACTTTGTTATTCTTGATATTCCCGAGGATGATAGTATGTCTATTATTCTTGGAAGACCTTTCCTTAATACTGCAGGGGCTGTTATTGATTGCAACAAAGGCAATGTCACTTTTCATGTTAATGGCAATGAGCACACGGTACACTTTCCGAGGAAACAACCTCAAGTTTATAGTATCAACTCTATTGGAAAAATTCCATCGATTATATTTGGAGGTTTTGAATTTCCTCTCCCTACTGTCAAGAAAAAGTATGATATTCTTATTGTTGGGGATTTTCATATCCCCGTTGAGGTAACTTAGTGTCATTCGAAATTTCTCCGGTTCCGTGATTATTCGGAATGAGTTTGTTAACAAGACTTGATCAACCTTGTTAGTGGGTTCATTTTGATGATCACGAGATGGATGAAACTAGAAGCACAACCTTCTGTACCCTCTTTATATTTTCTGTTATTTAGTAGAAATAAAGTAAAATAGTATTTTTCTGTCTGTTTCCTGACTTATCCGTGCAATATAAAAATATCCCGAAAATAAAAGTCCTCAGAATGCCATGCCAATTTAATATGATTTTTTCGGGAATATTTGAGAATTTACTGTGCAAAAATTACCACGGGGGGAGCTGCCACCTGGCCACGAGGGTGGAGGGCGCGCCCCCCCTGGGCCCCCTGCCTCGTGGGCCCATGGTGGCCCTCCTCCACTTATTCCTGCACCCATCTTCTTCCTCTGCCTCACACAAACACGAAAAACCAACTCAAGCACGAGTTCCAGCCCCCGTTGCTGTGATTTTCGATCTCCTTGCTCAAAGCACCTCTCGCAAAACTGCTTGGGGAGATTGTTCCTTGGTATGTGACTCCTCCATTGGTCCAATTAGTTTTTGTTCTAGTGCTTTATTCATTGCAAATTTGTGCTGCATAGGTGACCATGTTCTTGAGCTTGCATGTCAAATTTATATGGTTCCAAGTAGTTCTAATGCTTTATATAGGCTCTAGGCACTTGTGGGAGTTGTTACTATCAATTTTATTGAAGTTGGTTCACTTTTATTTGAAGTTACTAAAAATTTCAGATTGTTTCAGAAATAATGAAGAGACTTTTGAGGGGCTCGTCGAGCCGAAGCTCTAAGGAAAAACAAAAGGAAGAAGAGGAGAAGCCCAAATTCAATTTGCCTCGCACCGCGAAGGTCCGGCCGTGTGAATGGCCTTCCGATGACTTCTTGAGGAGAGCGGGGATTTATGAGGACTTCTATTTATTGATTGAGAACGCCGGCCTCACCAACTTCCTCCACGACCAACGTCATCAGTATCTCTTACTCACAAATACTTTTGTGCAAAACTTCTACTTTTTCCCTAAGAAATCACCTCCAACAGTAGAGTTTCATTTATATGACGTTGTTAAAGAGATGACATTAGCTGAATTCTGCGAGGTTTGCAGAATACCCTTTGAGGGCACCTTAGATGAACCCCACCGTAACGAAGTAGAAGCTTTTATTAACACTATCACGGTGGGAGAAACCAGGAAGGTTTCTGATGCAAGGATCACTAGCATACATTATCCTGTTTTACGCTACTTTGCCTTATTTGCTAGTCGTTGCTTGATTGGACGCGGGAACTGTGGGAACCTTAGTATTCCTGATATTATTATTTTGCTCCATGGTTTATACCGCAATAACTCTGTTAGTATGGGTGGAATTGTTGCTAGACGGTTAAGTCTGAACCGTACTAAGGGCCCCATCTTTGGAGGCATTTATGCTTCACGCCTAGATGAACATTTTGAAATACCTATTAGGCATGAGGAGAAAGAAGAAACAGCGCTGCCCCGTGCTTATTTAGATTATAAGAGTATGATAGCGCATGATTTTCTTGTTAAGAGTCGCGATGGGGAGCTCAAATATAAATTATACTTTGATAAACATCACCCTGAGACTATTACTTTGCCTGCTCCTTCTTTGTTTAACTTGTCTGCAGAACCTCACATCGTTCCGTGGTCGGCTGTTCAAGCCTATCGGAACCCTGCACCAGCCCCGGAGCCGGAGCCACAAGATGAGCCTCCACGACTATCTGTTTATTCTTGGGATCCAGAGGAGGCTGCCAGCCAGTGGCAGTCAGAGTCTTCTTCGTCACACTACGACCCCAGCTACACCTACGGATATCCGCCAGGCCATCCCTGGCAATAGACCAACTTAGGCCAAAAGCCTAAGCTTGGGGGAGTACGTATTTCCCACCGACATTACATTCATGTTCACACACACACTCATTGCTAGATGTCGGCGCTCATACTTTTTCATTGTATTACCCATGCTAGTTTAAATTTCTTTTTCCTGCCTTCTTCTTGTGTGTTTGTTAAACCTTAAGAAAAAAACCCAAAAAATTAGTGAGTTTACTTTTCATGCTTGTAGTAGAATTAAAAAGAAAACCCAAAAATATTTCCCGTTCTTCGTTTACTTGTTGGGAGCTTTCCCGTGTAAATAGTTTTTATTTCTTTTCCTTTCTTTGGGGGTCGAGAAGACTATATTGAAAATGCTTAGTGGCTCTTATATGCATGATTGTTTATTTAATTTAGAGCCCATATTACTTGTCTTCTCTCTTGAGTTGAATGCTTGCAGATTCCAGCTTAGTCCAATGCACGTGCACTCTTATTATTATACACACCGTTCGGTCGTGCAAGTGAAAGGCAATAATGATGATATATGATGGACTTATTGGGATGAGAAAAGCTGGTATGAACTCGACCTCTCTTGTTTTTGTAAATATGATGATTCATCGTTCCTGATTCAGCTATTATGAAGTAAACATATTTGAAGTGACATTTAGAGATTATAGTTGCTTGTGCCATGCTTGATTAGCTATGAGTTATAATGGTTTACCTTGCGTGCCAACATGCTATTAGAATGATTATGATGTGGTATGATGGGATGGTATCCTCCTTTAAATGAATTGAGTGACTCGACTTGGCACATGTTCACGCATGTAGTTGAATCAAATCAACATAGCCTTCATGATATTTATGTTCATGGTGGATTATATCCTACTCATGCTTGTACTCGGTGTGAATTAATTTTAATGCATGTTTACGACTGTTGTCGCTCTCTCAGTTGGTCGCTTCCCAGTCTTTTGCTAGCCTTCACCTGTACTAAGCGGGAATACTGCTTGTGCATCCAAACTCCTTAAACCCCAAAGTTATTCCATATGAGTCCACTATACCTACCTATATGCGGTATTTACCTGCCGTTCCAAGTAAATTTGTATGTGCCAAACTCTAAACCTTCAAATAAACATTCTGTTTTGCATGCTCGAATAGCTCATATGTCAACTAGAGCTGCCCTTATCTTCCGTGTTAGGCGGGTTATTCTCAAGAGGAGTGGACTCCGCTCCTCATTCACGAGAAAATGGCTGGTATCCGGGATGCCCAGTCCCATGCTTTGTGCAAACTAAATCAAAATAACTGCAAACAAAACTCCCCCTGGGACCCGTTGAATGTTGGAGGCACTCGTTGTTTCGAGCAAGCCATGGATTGATGCTTGTGGAGGAGGGGAGTATAAACTTTACCATTCTGTTTGGGAACCGCCTATAATCTGTTTAGCATGGAAGATATCATCGTCTTTTAGTTGTTATGTTGACAATGAAAGTATGCCGCTCAAAATATAATTTATCTCTATTTCAAAACCGAGCTCTGGCACCTCTACAAATCCCTGCTTCCCTCTGCGAAGGGCCTATCTATTTACTTTTATGTTGAGTCATCACCCTTCTTATTAAAAGCACCCGCTGGAGAGCACACTGTCGTTTGCATTCATTATTATTGGTTTTTATTGGGTATGACTCGACTGGATCTCTTTTACCATGAATTACAATGTTTAGTCAGTCCTTGATCTTTAAATGTGCTCTGCATTTATGTTTTGCGGTCTCAGAAAGGGCTAGCGAGATACCATTTTGTTATATCATGTTATGATTATTTTGAGAAAGTGTTGTCATCCGAGTTTTATTATTATGGCTCGCTAGCTGATTATGCTATTGATATGAGTAATTGTGAGACCTACGTGTTATTGTGAGTATGGTTAGTTCATAATAATTGCTGAAACTTGAATGCTGGCTTTTCATGTTTACAACAACAAGAGCAAACAGAGTTTGTAAAAGTTTTTCTTTTTCTCTTTCAGTTTGTCAACTGAATTGCTTGAGGACAAGCAAGGGTTTAAGCTTGGGGGAGTTGATACGTCTCCGTCGTATCTACTTTTCCAAACACTTTTGCCCTTGTTTTGGACTCTAACTTGTATGATTTGAATGGAACTAACCCGGACTGACGCTGTTTTCAGCAGAATTGCCATGGTGTTGTTTTATGTGCAGAAAATAAAAGTTCTCGGAATGACCTGAAACTCCACGGAATATCTTAGAAAAATAATAAAAAATCCTCGCCAAAGATGAAGACCAGGGGGCCCACACCCTGTCCACGAGGGTGGGGGCGCGCCCCCCCCCTGGGCGCGCCCCCTACCTCGTGGGCCCCCTGGTGGCCCTCCGACGCCAACTCCAACTCCATATATTGGCTTTCGGGGAGAAAAAAATCAGAGAGAAGAAATCATCGCGTTTTACGATACGGAGCCGCCGCCAAGCCCTAATCTCTCTCGGGAGGGCTGATCTGGAGTCCGTTCGGGGCTCCGGAGAGGGGGATTCGTCGCCGTCGTCATCATCAACCATCCTCCATCACCAATTTCATGATGCTCACCGCCGTGCGTGAGTAATTGCATCGTAGGCTTGCTGGACGGTGATGGGTTGGATGAGATTTATCATGTAATCGAGTTAGTTTTGTTAGGGTTTGATCCCTAGTATCCATTATGTTCTGTGATTGATGTTGCTATGACTTTGCTATGCTTAATGCTTGTCACTAGGGCCCGAGTGCCATGATTTCAGATCTGAACCTATTATGTTTTCATGAATATATGTGTGTTCTTGATCCTATCTTGCAAGTCTATAGTCACCTACTATGTGTTATGATCCGGCAACCCCGAAGTGACAATAATTGGGACCACTCCCGGTGATGACCATAGTTTGAGGAGTTCAAGTATTCACTATGTGCTAATGCTTTGTTCTGGTTCTCTTTTAAAAGGAGGCCTTAATATCCCTTAGTTTCCAATAGGACCCCGCTGCCACGGGAGGGTAGGACAAAAGATGTCATGCAAGTTCTTTTCCATAAGCACGTATGACTATATACGGAATACATGCCTACATTACATTGATGAACTAGAGCGAGTTCTGTGTCACCCTATGTTATAACTGTTACATGACAAACCGCATCCGGCATAATTATCCATCACTGATCCTGTGCCTACAAGTTTTCCATATACTAGTTTACGCTTATTTACTTTTCCGTTGCTATTGTTACAATCACTACAAAATACCAAAAACATTACTTTTGCTGTCTTTACTTTTGTTACCGTTACAACCACTCTCATACTACTTTGCTACTAACCACCTTGCTACAGATATTAAGTTTCCAGGTGTGGTTGAATTGACAACTCAGCTGCTAATACTTGAGAATATTCTTCGGCTCCCCTTGTGTCGAATCAACAAATTTGGGTTGAATACTCTACCCTCGAAAACTGTTGCAATCCCCTATACTTGTGGGTTATCAAGCAATCAACATCATGATATTTCGTGTCTACGACTTATCATTATCAAAGGAGTTACCATGATATCAGTCTACAGGTATGTTTTTGTATAATGATATGAATATTCAGGGTTTGGTAAACCGCCCTGATTTTTTCGACTTTAGGTCGCCAGCATATTTCCAGCTTAAATAGACTTTATTATAGTCTTTCTATTCAATATTTCAAAGATTATTATATCAGGATTTGTTACCCGCCTTGGCTTAAACCCCGAGGGCGTACACTGTTTACCTTGTATGCAGAAAATATGCGGTCATCGATCTGTCCCACATGGATGATAATACTATGAAAAGGAGCAGCAACGAATCATTAAATGATTATACAGGCGGTTCAAAAGATAAACGGCAAAAATATGCACGATGGCATAACAGATCATGGTTTGTAAACATAGGCTATTACAAGGCCACATAGGACCTACAAAATGGGACTTAAGTGTTTTTTAGCACATTGTGCTCATGCTCTAATCTAAAGAGCCTCCTGGTATCAATGGCCTTCATCATGGCGGGTTGATGCCTCCGGGTTATCCTGCTCCGGCTCTTCTTCTTCGCCGGTCTGGGGGTCAGGAGACGTCTAGTCGATGATGGTTAAGGCTTCGAACACAACTTCATCGTTCATAATTGGGGATGGATCGACATCAGGAGAAAAAGAATGCTTACGTGTTGGAGGGGTGAGATCCACAATCTCATAATCCGACACTTTCACCTTCGCATTTTCCATAGTGTAAGCCATCTGCTACCTGGATAAGTCGGTTTCCTCGGCTAGTTTGCACGCCAAGGGAAGCATCTCCTTGATAACCCACAAGTATAGGGGATCGCAACAGCTTTCGAGGGTAAAGTATTCAACCCAAATTTATTGATTCGACACAAGGGGAGCCAAAGAATATTCTTGGGTATTAGCAGTTGAGTTGTCAATTCAACCACACCTGGATAACTTAGTATCTGCAGCAAAGTATTTAGTAGCAAAGTAATATGATAATAAAGGTAACAGTAACAAAAGTAAAGTTTTTGGGTTTTGTAATGATTGTAACAATAGCAACAGAAAAGTAAATAAGCGAAGAACAATATGTGAAAAGCTCATAGGCAATGGATCAGTGATGGAAAATTATGCCGGATGCGATTCCTCATGTAATAGCTATAACATAGGGTGACACAGAATTAGCTCCAGTTCATCAATGTAATGTAGGCATGTATTCCATAAATAGTCATACGTGCTTATGGAAAAGAACTTGCATGACATCTTTTGTCCTACCCTCCCGTGGCAGCGGGGTCCTAGCGGAAACTAAGGGATATTAAGGCCTCCTTTTAATAGAGAACCGGAACAAAGCATTAGCACATAGTGAATACATGAACTCCTCAAACTACGGTCATCACCGAGAAGTATCCCGATTATTGTCACTTCGGGGTTGTCGGATCATAACACATAATAGGTGACTATAGACTTGCAAGATAGGATCAAGAACACACATATATACATGAAAACATAATAGGTTCAGATCTGAAATCATGGCACTCGGGCCCTAGTGACAAGCATTAAGCATAGCAAAGTCATAGCAACATCAATCTCAGAACATAGTGGATACTAGGGATCAAATCCTAACAAACTAACTTGATTACATGGTAAATCTCATCCAACCCATCACCATCCAGCAAGCCTACGATGGAATTACTCACGCACGGCGGTGAGCATCATGAAATTGGTGATGGAGGATAGTTGATGATGACGACGGCGACGAATCCCCCTCTCCGGACCCCCGAACGGGCTCCAGATCAGCCCTCCCGAGAGAGATTAGGGCTTGGCGGCGGCTCTGTGTCGTAAAACGCGATGAAGCTTTCTCTCTGATTTTTTTCTCCCCTAACGTGAATATATGGAGTTGGAGTTGAGGTCGGTGGAGGTCCAGGGGGCCCACGAGATAGGGGGGCACACCCAGGGGGAGGGGGCGCGCCCCCCTGTCTTGTGGACAGGGTGTGGTCCCCCTGGTGTATTTCTTTCGCCCAATAATTCTTATTAATTCCAAAAAGTGCCTCCGTGGATTTTCAGGACATTCCGAGAACTTTTCTTTTCTTCACATAAAACAACATCATGGCAGTTCTGCTGAAAACAACGTCAGTCCGGGTTAGTTTCATTCAAATCATGCAAGTTAGAGTCCAAAACAAGGGCAAAAGTGTTTGGAAAAGTAGATACATTAGAGACGTATCAACTCCCCCAAGCTTAAACATTTGCTTGTCCTCAAGCAATTCAGTTGATAAACTGAAAGTGATAAAGAAAAAATTTTACAAACTTTGTTTGCTCTTGTTGTTGTAAACATGCAAAGCCATCATTCAGGTTTCAGCAAATATTATGAACTAACCATACTCACAATAACACTTAGGTCTCACAATTACTCATATCAATAGCATAATCAGCTAGCGAGCCATAATAATAAAACTCGGATGACAACACTTTCTCAAAACAATCATAACATGATATAACAAAATGGTATCTCGCTAGCCCTTTCTGAGACCGCAAAACATAAATGCAGAGCACCTTTAAAGATCAAGGACTGACTAAACATTGTAATTCATGGTAAAAGAGATCCAGTCAAGTCATACCCAATATAAACCAATAGTAATGAATGCAAATGACAGTGTGCTCTCTAGCGGGTGCTTTTAATAAGAAGGGTGATGACTCAACATAAAAGTAAATAGATAGGCCCTTCGCAGAGGGAAGCAGGGATTTGTAGAGGTGCCAGAGCTCGATTTTAAAATAGAGATTGAATAACATTTTGAGCGGCATACTTTTGCTGTCAACGCAACAACTATGAGATGTTGTATCTTCCATACTACATGCATTATAGGCAGTTTCCCAAACAGAATGGTAAAGGTTTATACTCCCCCAACCACCAACAAGCATCAATCCATGGCTTGCTCGAAACAACGAGTGCCTCCAACTAACAACTGCCCCGGGGGAGTTTTGTCTAATTATTTTGATTTGCTTTGATCTTTTTGGATCATGGGACTGGGCATCCCGGTTACCGGCCCTTTCTCGTGAATGAGGAGCGGAGTCCACTCCTCTTGAGAATAACCCACCTAGCATGGAAGATATAGGCAGCCCTAGTTGAAACATGAGTTGCTCGAGCATACAAAACAGAATTTCATTTGAAGGTTTGGAGTTTGGCACATACAAATTTACTTGGAACGGCAGGTAAATACCGCATATAGGAAGGTATAGTGGACTCATATGGAACAACTTTGGGGTTTAAGGAGTTGGATGCACAAGCAGTATTCCCACTTAGTACAGGTGAAGGCTAGCAAAAGACTGGGAAGCGACCAACTAAGAGAGCGACAACAGTCATAAACATGCATTAAAATTATTTCACACCGAGTACAAGCATGAGTAGGATATAATCTACCATGAACATAAATATCATGAAGGCTGTGTTGATTTGTTTCAACTACATGCGTGAACATGTGCCAAGTCGAGTCACTTAATGCATTCAAAGGAGGATACCATCCCATCATATCACATCATAACCATTCTAATAGCATGTTGGCACGCAAGGTAAACCATTATAACTCATAGCTAATCAAGCATGGCACAAGCAACTACAATCTCTAAATGTCATTGCAAATATGTTTACCTCATAATAAGCTGACTCAGAAACGATGAACTCATCATATTTACAAAAACAAGAGAGGTCGAGTTCATACCAGCTTTTCTCATCTCAATAAGTCCATCATATATCGTCAATATTGCCTTTCACTTGCACGACCGAACGATGTGTATAATAATAATAGTGCACATGCATTGGACTAAGCTGGAATCTGCAAGCATTCAACTCAAGAGAGCAGACAGGGTAATATGGGCTTTAAATTAAATAAACAATCATGCATATGAGAGCCACTAAACATTTTCAATATAGTCTTCTCGACCCCCAAAGGAAAGAAAAGAAAATAAAACTATTTACATGGGAAAGCTCCCAACAAGTAAGAAGAAGAGCTAGAAATCTTTTTGGGTTTTCATTTTAATTCTACTACAAGCATGGAAATTAAACTAGCTCAATTTTTTTGGTTTTTCTCAAGGTTTATCAAACACACAAGAAGAAAACTTAGAAAAAGAAATTTAAACTAGCATGGATAATACAATGAAAGAGTATGAGCACCGACGACTAGTGTGTGAACATGAATGTAAAGTCGGTGAGAAATACGTACTCCCCCAAGCTTAGGCTTTTGGCCTAAGTTGGTCTAGTACCAAGGACCGCCTCTACTCTCCCCGATGTACCGGGAGGTGTAATCAAGATACCACTGGCTGGTCATCTCCGGATCCCGCTGGACAGATGATGCATGATAAGGGTCCAGTTCAGGTTCCGGCTCAAGTTCGGATTCTGGAGTAAAAGCTTGGGCTCGGTGATTGTACACCGTTTCCGGCGTGACAAGAAAATTTTCTGCAAGCAAATCAAACAACAGAGGCGCAGGCAAAATAATAATCTCAATGTGTTTCTTATTAAATCTAAGTTTATACAAGAGCATCTTCTCTTCATTGTCAACAATAAACTTGTGTGCTACCATGCTCTTGTAATCTAAAATGTGAGGAGGCAATTTTGTCTCCTCTTTCTCATGGTGCCTAATGGGTATCTGAAAATGTCTAGCAAGACGTGCAACATAGATACCTCCAAATATGGGGCCTGTCGGTGTCAAAACCGGCGGATCTCGGGTAGGGGGTCCCGAACTGTGCGTCTAGGCAGATGGTAACAGGAGACAAGGGACACGATGTTTTACCCAGGTTCGGGCCCTCTTGATGGAGGTAAAACCCTACATCCTGCTTGATTGATATTGATATTGTGGATGTTTACAAGAGTGGATCTACCACGAGATCAAGGAGGCTAAACCCTAAAAGCTAGCCTATGGTATGATTGTTGTAATGTATGTCCTACGGACTAGGGCCATCCGGTTTATATAGACACCGGAGAGGGCTAGGGTTACATTGAGTCGGTTACAATGGTAGTAGATCTACATATCCGTATCGCCAAGCTTGCCTTCCACGCCAAGGAAAGTCCCCTCCGGACACGGGACGAAGTCTTCAATCTTGTATCTTCATAGTCTTGGAGTCCGGTCGATGATGATAGTCCGGCCGATGATAGTTCGGCTGACGATGGTAATCCGGCTATCCGGACACCCCCCAATCCAGGACTCCCTCAGTAGCCCCTGAACCAGGCTTCAATGACGATGAGTCCGGCGCGCATATTGTTCGGCATTGCAAGGCGGGTTCGTCCTCCGAATAATTCATAGAAGATTGTGAACACCAGGATAGTGTCCGGCTCTGCAAAATAAATTCCACATTCCACCATAGAGAGAACAATATATAAATATACACAAGTTCGATCTGCTGACGTTTTTTGCGGCGTGACATCACGCCACTACCAAGCCATTATGTTTTTTATTTTACCACCTCAGCGTATTTAGCGAAGCGGTTTCCTTGGCATGTCTTGTCGAAGCAGAGATCGTGTTTCCCCTTAATCCGGGATTCTCATCAATACGAATGTGGGTAACCCAACCGCGCCCGTCGGCACACCCCCTCTATCGAAGGCGAGTCCCGAACGGTCACGGAGACGGCTCTTGGTATTTCCCTCCTTTATAACGGGACCAAGGCTCGTTTCTTTTCTTCAACCCTCCATCGAATCCTCCTCCCGCCCCAAGTTCCAGCACCTAGAGCTCCAGATGCGAGCGCTTCGGACCTTCAACAATGTCCGGCTCCGACCTCCAGGGTCGGTGGATGCCTTCCTCCGTCACGGAGGAGGACGTGCTAAAGCTGCGGTAAGCCAAGTACCTGACTTACGAGATTTCGCACAGGTTGCCTGCAGAAGGGCAGGCCATCCCCACACCCGAGCCCGGCGAGTATGTCATCTTTGTATCCCACCTCCGTCGGGGTTTAGGCTTCCCGATAGATCCTTTTGTGAGAGGGCTCATGTTCTACTATGGGTTGGAATTCCACGATTTGGCTCCGAAGTCCATCCTCCATATCTCCGCGTTTATCGTCGTCTGCGAAGCCTTCCTCCGCGTCACCCCTCACTTCGGCTTGTGGCTGAAGACCTTCAATGTGACGCCGAAGATGATTGGGGGGGCGTCAAGCGGAGTGCGGCGGGGCGGCCGTCAGTAGGAGGGCCGACGCCCCGTGGCCCGCAGGCTCCTTCCAAGAGGAGCTCGGCTTGTGGCAGCAAGAGTGGTTCTATATCACCGTTCCAAGGGGCCGCAAACAAAAGACGCCGCCCTTATTCCGCCCGGGACCTCCACAACGGTTGATGCCATGGGTCAACCAAGGGCTCAAGTGGGGGCCGTCAAAGGACGTGCCCCTATTGCAGGGCCGGATTTGAGATCTCCAGGCGAGGGAGATCGATCTGGTCGTGGTGATGCAGGTTATGCTGATCAGGCGTTATTTGCCCTGCAAACGCCGTCCTCTCCGACTATGGGAATTTAATCCGGAGGGACCTCGGATTCTTCAACATTTCATGGGTATGACACCCCTGGAGATGTACAAATTATTCTTCGGATCGCAAGAGGTGCGTCCGAAACTGACCGAGGATGCTGGCCTAAGCTGCAATCGCCCGGATACTCAGGTAAGTAGCTCCGAGTCCGGACACATCATTTGTTTGCCCTTTGGTGGTCCATCTTATGACCAACTTCCTTCTAAACAGGAGTGGATAGCGGGAGCAAAATTAATATGGTGTCCGGCCCCCCTCCAAGAGACCGCGCCGGATTCCATGCTAGTCCGGATGTTGAAGGTTGCGCCTCCAGAGGAAGGCGAAGGGGAAAGTGAAAAAGCTACTGCCTCGCCTAAGGAGGCTTTTGAAAGAGGGGGGATCGAGAATCCCTCCCTCCAAGGGGAGAAGAGGATTGCCTCCGAGGACCTGGGGGCCAAGGCCCCTAAACGGGGGAAGAAATCTTCGCCAGAGGGTCCTGCGTTCGGGGAGGCCCCGGCCGCACAGTCTCCCTTAAAGGATCAGCCCTCCAACGAGCCGTAAGTAAAAAGAAAGGATTTTTATAGCAAAGGGCATCCCTATTTGTGCTTCTGAGGATAACTGAAGTTTTTACCTTATAGTTCGGATCTCCGTCCTTCGCAAATGAGCTCGACTTCGGGGGACCTTCGTCCGGATATGGTGGAGAGCGAAACGCCTCCGTCCGGGATGCCGTCGGATAGGGCGGACGAGCCGGAAGTGTCATCGAGGAGGGAGCCCCCGGGTTTGGCGAAGCCGGATAGTTTGGTGCCAACTAGTGTACGGCTGAAGGATCTGCTTGAGAAGGCGTCTATCTCAGAAGATCACCACGCACTGATGAGTGTGGTGATTGAAAGGATTTCATCCACCGAAGGCGGGTTGCATAATGCCGTCAGTAGTTTGCTGGCGGGGTTTGAGGTACGTAAAAATGACACACCTTTGGACAGTTTTGCATATAGAATGTGCCCTGTATGGGTAGTAGCCCCTGAGACTCGGTAGGTTGTCGAAAGCGACAGCGTGCCGAGGATCAAAATCGCAGGTTTAAATTTTCGCCGTACCTATGTAGGTGGCGGATCGTCCGGGGGCTAGCCGGACTGATGAAGTTGCCGAACTAAAGCGGCAACTCACCGTTGCGGATGCGGACATCACGCTAGTCAACAGGCGGCTTGATGAGTCGCAAGGTAAGTGTTCCTGTGCGGTCACTTAGTAAGGGAGCCGAAGCCGTCTCCTTACATGTGTGTGAAATGCAGATAGCACCGCTGCTGTAGAGAGCCTTCAGGCCGAACTTGCTCAAGCCAAGGAGCTGGCCAGAAGGAGTGATGCGGCGGCCTCGAGGGCGGCCGAAGAGTTAGCGGCCGAAAGGGCCGCACACTGCCGAAGCAGGGAAGAGATGGCTGAAATGGCCGTGAAGTTAAAAGATGCTACCGACCGCAATGAGGCTCTTGAGAAGGAGCGCCTGGTGGTGCAAGAAGACCTGGGGAAGGCCACCGCCGAAGCCAAGGATGCCCGCTCTGCAATGCGGGCTATAAAGGAAGAGCTGCGCCAGGCCGGAGACATTGTAGCTAGCAAGCCTTTTCTGCTGCGCCAAAGGTTTACGGATCCAAAGTATGCTCAGCTGGGCCAACTGTGGGGTCCGGAGGACCCTTATATGGACTTAGCAGCGAGTGCAGCAGATGCCGTTGTGCATTTTCGAAGCCAGAAGGATCACGAGACGGAAGAGCTGTTTTGGTCTCAATTCCATACTCCAGAGCGTTCACTTCCGCTGACCGACCGTTTGGCCGAGTGGGCTGAGCTGAATAGGTTGTCCGGGCTTGCCATGACGGATATCGTGACCCATGTCTGGCAGGATAGGCCCGAGCCGAAGAGTTACTTTGGCTTATTGCAGCAATTTCTTGGGGCGGTGCCGCATATGAAGGCGATGAAGAGGTCGGCATGCATAGAGGGTGCGCGGATGGCACTCTCCCGCGTGAAGACACATTGGACAGAGATGGATGCCACCGCTATTGTGACCTCGGGTTCGGACGATAGCCGGTTACCCGCCGAGCACTATTTTGGCGAAGTGCTGCGTGGTGCTCGTGTGATAGAGTCGTAGTGTTCAAAAAATGTTGCGTTCAAATGAACATTTTTTGTAAAACAATATTTATGATGTAAGCGCCTTTTATACTTGTGCGTTCAAGTAATGTAATATCTCCTATGCGGCCGTTCATGTATACGTGTGTATAACCTGAAAGATGGCAGTCGTCGGCTTCAGCCCCCACGCACAGGGTGCGGGGGTGTTCGCAAAAAATAGCGCATTTTCACACTTAATCTGACGTCTCGGTCCTGTAAAGGAGGTGGTAGCATAGCAAACGAGGCAACTGGACTATAATGCTTTATCACTTTCACTTAGCCATGGAGTTCGAGGGTGGGGCTACGACATAGCCCCTGGGGGCACCGCGCTCTCCGAATTCGGGGTGCGTATGTGCCTGACCGGGAAACGGACCTTTGTCAAAGCGGAGGAATTCTAGCCATTCCCTTGGTCGATCGAGTGGCTGACCAGTCTCTCGCTGCATCATGACAGTAAGTTTTCGGCTTTCTCTACTGAGGCGCTCGCCCAGCCGAACTGGGGCACAATCGCAGTAGTTCTCCTGGTGCCGCGTTAGCCGATGATACGGAACGTAAGGCAGCAAAACACAGGAGCCGGGCAAACCCAACATTTGACCAAAGACATGATTCGGAGCTAATGCATATAAGGCCTAACTCGAGACGCCGAACACTCCCGAAGGTGTTCGGTCTTTTACAATAGTGGGCAGAATAATGCCCTAAGCCCCTTGTGTCCAGGTACGGGCAGGTTCCTCTTGTTGGAAATATGCCCTAGAGGCAATAATAAAAGTATTATTATTATATTTCCTTGTTCATGATAATTGTCTTTTATTCATGCTATAACTGTATTATCCGGAAATCGTAATACACGTGTGAATACATAGACCACAATATGTCCCTAGTGAGCCTCTAGTTGACTAGCTCGTTCTGATCAACAGATAGTCATGGTTTCCTGGCTATGGACATTGGATGTCGTTGATAACGGGATCACATCATTAGGAGAATGATGTGATGGACAAGACCCAATCCTAAGACTAGCACAAAAGATCGTGTAGTTCATTTGCTAGAGCTTTGCCAATGTCAAGTATCTCTTTCTTCGACCATGAGAGCGTGTAACTCCTGGATACCGTAGGAGTGCTTTGGGTGTATCAAACGTCACAATGTAACTGGGTGACTATAAAGGTGCACTACAGGTATCTCCGAAAGTATCTATTGTTTTATGCGGATCGAGACTGGGATTTGTCACTCCGTGTAAACGGAGAGGTATCTCTGGGCCCACTCGGTAGGACATCATCATATGCGCAATGTGACCAAGGAGTTGATCACGGGATGATGTGTTACGGAACGAGTAAAGTGACTTGCCGGTAACGAGATTGAACAAGGTATTGGATACCGACGATCGAATCTCGGGCAAGTAACATACCGATAGACAAAGGGAATTGAATACGGGATTGATTAAGTCCTTGACATCGTGGTTCATCCGATGAGATCATCATGGAACATGTGGGAGCCATCATGGGTATCCAGATCCCGCTGTTGGTTATTGACCGGAGAACGTCTCGGTCATGTCTACATGTCTCCCGAACCTGTAGGGTCTACACACTTAAGGTTCGATGACGCTAGGGTTATAAAGGAAGTTTGTATGTGGTTACCGAATGTTGTTCGGAGTCCCGGATGAGATCCCGGACGTCACGAGGAGTTCCGGAATGGTCCGGAGGTAAAGATTTATATATGGGAAGTCCTATTTTCGCCACCGGAAAATGTTCGGGATTTTTCGGTATTGTACCGGGAAGGTTCTAGAAGGTTCCGGAGTGGGGCCCACCTGCCCACATGGACGTGGGTAGTGGGGGCAAGGCCCCACACCCCTGGTCAAGGCGCACCAAGATCCCCCCTTAGAAGGAATAAGATCATATCCCGAAGGGATAAGATCAAGATCCCTAAAAAGGGGGGATAACAATCGGTGGGGAAGGAAATAATGAGATTTCTTTCCTCCCACCTTGGCCAACGCCCCAATGGACTTGGAGGGCAAGAAACCAGCCCCTCCACCCCTATATATAGTGGGGAGGCGCATGGGAGCTATACACGAAGTTCTGGCACAGCCCTACCTCTCTTCCTACTCCTCCTCTCCCATGGTGCTTGGCGAAGCCCTGCTGGATTGCTACGCTCCTCCACCACCACCACGCCGTTGTGCTGCTGTTGGATGGAGTCTTCCTCAACCTCTCCCTCTCTCCTTGCTGGATCAAGGCGTGGGAGATGTCACCGGGCTGTACGTGTGTTGAACGCGGAGGTGCCGTCCGTTCGGCACTATGATCATCGGTGATTTGAATCACGACGAGTACGACTCCATCAACCCCGTTCACTTGAACGCTTCCGCTTAGCGATCTACAAGGGTATGTAGATGCACTCTCTTTCTACTCGTTGCTGGTCTCTCCATAGATAGATCTTGGTGACACGTAGGAAAATTTTGAATTTCTGCTACGTTCCCCAACAGTGGCATCATGAGCTAGGTCTATTGCGTAGATTCTTTTCACGAGTAGAACACAAAGTAGTTGTGGGCGTTGATGTTGTTCAATATGCTTACCGTTACTAGTCCAATCTTGTTTCGACGGTATTGTGGGATGAAGCGGCCCGGACCGACCTTACACGTACTCTTACGTGAGACAGGTTCCACCGATTGACATGCACTTGGTGCATAAGGTGGCTAGCGGGTGCCAGTCTCTCCCACTTTAGTCGGAACGGATTCGATGAAAAGGGTCCTTATGAAGGGTAAATAGCAATTGGCATATCACGTTGTGGTCTTGCATAGGTAAGAAATGTTCTTGCTAGAAACCCATAGCAGCCACGTAAAACATGCAACAACAATTAGAGGACGTCTAACTTGTTTTTGCAGGGTATGCTATGTGATGTGATATGGCCAAGAAGAATGTGATGAATGATATGTGATGTATGAGATTGATCATGTTCTTGTAATAGGATTCACGACTTGTATGTCGATGAGTATGACAACCGGCAGGAGCCATAGGAGTTGTCTTTATTTATTGTATGACCTGCGTGTCATTGAAGAACGCCATGTAAACTACTTTACTTTATTGCTAAACGCGTTAGTCATAGAAGTAGAAGTAGTCATTGGCGTGACAACTTCATGAAGACACGATGATGGAGATCATGGTGTCGTGCCGGTGACGATGATGATCATGGAGCCCCGAACATGAAGATCAAAAGGAGCAAAATGATATTGGCCATATCATGTCACTATTTGATTGCATGTGATGTTTATCATGTTTATGCATCTTGTTTGCTTAGGACGACGGTAGTAAATAAGATGATCCCTTACAAAATTTCAAGAAGTGTTCTCCCCTAACTGTGCACCGTTGCTACAGTTCGTCGCTTCTAAGCACCACGTGATGATCGGGTGTGATGGATTCTTACGTTCACATACAACGGGTGTAAGACAGTTTTACACAGCGAAAACACTTAGGGTTAACTTGATGAGCCTAGCATGTGCAGACATGGCCTCGGAACACGGAGACCGAAAGGTCGAGCATGAGTCATATGGTAGATACGATCAACATGAAGATGTTCACCGATGATGACTAGTCCGTCTCACGTGATGATCGGAC
Organism: Triticum aestivum; assembly: GCF_018294505.1. Classification (NCBI taxonomy): domain Eukaryota; kingdom Viridiplantae; phylum Streptophyta; class Magnoliopsida; order Poales; family Poaceae; genus Triticum; species Triticum aestivum. The sequence continues at coordinate 335,506,078 of NC_057795.1, forward strand.
ACGGCCTAGTTGACTCGGATCATGTGATCACTTAGATGACCAGAGGGATGTCTATCTAAGTGGGAGTTCATAAGATGAACTTAATTATCCTGAACATAGTCAAAAGACCTTTTGCAAATTATGTCGTAAGCTCGCGCTTTAGTTCCACTGTTTAGATATGTTCCTAGAGAAAATATAGTTGAAAGTTGATTGTAGCGATTATGCGATCAGTAGAAAGCTTATGTCCTTAATGCACCGCTCAGTGTGCTGAACCCCAACGTCGTTTGTCGATGTTGCGAACATCGGACATACACGTTTTGATAACTACGTGATAGTTCAATTAAATGGTTTAAGTAGAGGCACCAAAGACATTTTCGAAACGTCACGGAACATATGAGATGTTTCGAGGGCTGAAATTGGGATTTCAGGCTCGTGCCCACGTCAAGAGGTATAAGACCTCCGACGATTTTCTTAGCCTGCAAACTAAGGGAGAAAAGCTCAATCGTTGAGCTTGTGCTCAGATTGTCTGAGCACAAAAATCACTTGAATCGAGTGGGAGTTGATCCTCCAGATGAGATAGTGATGTTTCCCCAAAGTCATTGCCACCAAGCTGCTAGAGCTTCGTGATTAACTATAACATATCAGGGATAGATATGATGATCCTTGAAATATTCATGATGTTTGACACCGCGAAAGTAAAAATCAAGAAGGAGCATCAATTGTTGATGGTTGGTGAAACCACTAGTTTCAAGAAGGGCAAGGGAACAAAGGGATACTTCATGAAACGGCAATTCAGCTGCTGCTCTAGTGAAGAAACCCAAGGTTGAACCCAAACCCGAGACTAAGTGCTTCTGTAATAAGGGGAACAACCACTGGAGCAGCATTACCCTAGATACTTGGTAGATGAGAAGGCTGGCAAGGTCGATAGAAGTATATTGGATATACATTATGTTAATGTGTACTTTACTAGTACTCCTAGTAGCACCAGGGTATTGGATACCGGTTTGGTTGCTAAGTGTTAGTAACTCGAAATAAAAGCTACGGAATAAACGGAGACTAGCTAAAGGTGAGCTGACGATATATGTTGGAAGTGTTTCCAAGGTTGATATGATCAAGCATCGCACGCTCCCTCTACCACCGAGATTGGTGTTTGCGTTGAGCATAGACATGATTGGATTATGTCTATCGCAATACGGTTATTCATTTAAGGAGAATAATGGTTACTCTATTTTTGAATAATACCTTCAATGGTCTTGCACCTAAAGGAATGGTTTATTGAATCTCGGTCGTAGTGATACACATTTTCATGCCAAAAGATATAAGATAGTAATGATAGTACCACTTACTTGTGGCACTGCCATGTAAGTCATAATGGTATAAAACGCATGAAGAAGCTCCATGTTGATGGATCTTTGGACTCACTCGTTTTTGAAAAGTTTGAGACATGCGAACCATGTCTATTGGTGTATATGCATGAAGAAACTCCATGCAAATGGATCGTTCGGACTCACTTGATTTTGAATCACTTGAGATATGCAAATCATACCACATGGGCAAGATGACTGAAAAGCCTCATTTTCAGTAAGATGGAACAAGATAGCAACTTGTTGGAAGTAACACATTTTGATGTGTGCAGTCGAATGAGTGCTGAGGCATGCAGTGAATATCATTATGTTCTTACTTCACAGATGATTCGAGTAAATGTTGAGTATATTTACTTGATGAAACACAAGTCTGAATTATTGAATGGTTCAAGTAATTTCAGAGTGAAGTAGCAGATCATTGTGACAAGAGGATAAAAGCTCTATGATATGATCATAGAGATGAATATCTGAGTTACGAGTTTTGGCACACAATTAAGACATTGTGGAAATTGTTTCGCAATTAATACCGCCTGGAACACCATAATGTGATGGTGTGTCCGAACATCATAGTTGCACCCTATTGGATATGGTGCGTACCATGATGTCTCTTATCGAATTACCACTATCGTTCATGGGTTAGGCATTAGAGACAACCACATTCACTTTAAATAGGGCACCACGTAATTCCGATGAGATGACACCGTATGAATTATGGTTTAGAGAAACCTAAGTTGTCGTTTCTTAAAAGTTTGGGGCTGCGACGCTTATATGAAAAAGTTTCAGGTTGATAAGCTCGAACCCAAAGCGGATAAAATGCATCTTCATAGGAAACCCAAAACAGTTGGGTATACCTCCTAATTCAGATCCGAAAGCAATATGGATTGTTTCTAGAATCGGGTCCTTTCTCGAGGAAAAGTTTCTCTCGAAAGAATTGAGTGGGAGGATGGTGGAGACTTGATGAGGTTATTGAACCGTCTCTTCAACTAGTGTGTGACAGGGCACAGGGAGTTGTTCTTGTGGCACCTACACCAATTGAAGTGGAAGCTTATGATATTGATCATGAAACTTCGGATCAAGTCACTCCCAAACCTCGTAGGATGACAAGGATGCGTACTACTTCAGAGTGGTACGTAATCCTGTCTTGAAGGTCATGTTGCTAGACCACAATGAACCTACGAGCTATGGAGAAGCGATGGTGGGCCCGGATTCCGATAAATGGCTTGAGGCCATAAAATCCAAGAGAGGATCCATGTATGAAAACAAAGTGTAGACTTTGGCAGAACGGCTCGATGGTCGTAAGGCTAATGAGTACAGATGGATTTCAAAAGGAAGACGGACAATGATGGTAAATGTCACCATTAAGAAAGCTCGACTTGTCGTTAAGATGTTTTCCGACAAGTTCAAGGAGTTGACTACGATGAGATTTTCTCACTCGTAGCGATGCTAAGAGTCTGTTGGAATTATATTAGCGATTACTGCATTATTTATGAAATCTTGCAGATAGGATGTCAAAACATTGTTTCCTCGACGATTTTAATGAGGAAAGGTTGTATGTGATACAACCGGAAGGTTTTGTCAATCCCGAAAGATGCTAATAAGTATGCAAAGCTCCAGCAATCCTTCTAAGGACTGGAGTGAGCATCTCGGAGTTGGAATGTATGCTTTGATGATGATCAAAAATTTTGGGTTTGTACAAAGTTTATGAGAAACTTGTATTTCCAAAGAAGTGAGTGGGAGCACTATAGAATTTCTGATGAGTATATGTTGTTGACATATTGTTGATCAGAAATGACGTAGAATTTCTGGAAAGCATATAGGGTTATTTTGAAAGTGTTTTTCAATGGAAAGCCTGGATTAAGCTACTTGAACATTGAGCATCAAGATCTATAAGGATAGATCAAAATGCTTAATAATACTTTCAAATGAGCACATACCTTGACATGATCTTGAAGGTGTTCAAGATGGACCAGTCAAAGAAGGAGTTCTTGCCTGAGTTGTAAGGTACGAAGTTAAGACTTAAAGCTCGACCACGGCAGAATAGAGAGAAAGGACGAAGGTCGTCCCCTATGCTTAAGACGTAGGCTCTTCAGTATGCTATGCTGTGTACCGCACCTGAAGTGTGCCTTGCCATGAGTCAGTCAAGGGGTACAAGAGTGATCCAAGAATGGCTCACAGGACAGCGGTCAAAGTTATCCTTAGTAACTAGTGGACTAAGGAATTTTCTCGATTATGGAGGTGGTAAAAGAGTTCGTCGTAAAGGTTACGACGATGCAAGCTTGACACCTATCCGGATAGCTCTGAGTAGAGAGACCGGATACATATAATGGAGCAATAATTTAGAATAGCTCCAAGTAGAACAGTTGTTTGGAATAGCTCCAAATAGAGCGTGGTAGCTGCATCTAGGAGATGACATAGAGATTTGTAAAGCACACACGGATCTGAAAGGTTCAGACCCGTTGACTAAAACCTCTCTCACAAGAAACATGATCAAACATAAAACTCATTGAGTGTTAATCACATAATGATGTGAACTAGACTACTGACTCTAGTAAACTCTTGGGTATTAGTCACATGGCGATGTGACCTGTGAGTGTTAATCACATGGCGATGTGAACTAGATTATTGACTCTAGTGCAAGTGGGAGACTGTTGGAAATATGCCCTAGAGGCAATAATAAAAGTATTATTATTATATTTCCTTGTTCATGATAATTGTCTTTTATTCATGCTATAACTGTATTATCCGGAAATCGTAATACACGTGTGAATACATAGACCACAATATGTCCCTAGTGAGCCTCTAGTTGACTAGCTCGTTCTGATCAACAGATAGTCATGGTTTCCTGGCTATGGACATTGGATGTCGTTGATAACAGGATCACATCATTAGGAGAATGATGTGATGGACAAGACCCAATCCTAAGACTAGCACAAAAGATCGTGTAGTTCATTTGCTAGAGCTTTGCCAATGTCAAGTATCTCTTCCTTCGACCATGAGAGCGTGTAACTCCTGGATACCGTAGGAGTGCTTTGGGTGTATCAAACGTCACAACGTAACTGGGTGACTATAAAGGTGCACTACAGGTATCTCCGAAAGTATCTATTGTTTTATGCGGATCGAGACTGGGATTTGTCACTCCGTGTAAACGGAGAGGTGTCTCTAGGCCCACTCGGTAGGACATCATCATATGCGCAATGTGACCAAGGAGTTGATCACGGGATGATGTGTTACGGAACGAGTAAAGTGACTTGCCGGTAATGAGATTGAACAAGGTATTGGATACCGACGATCGAATCTCGGGCAAGTAACATACCGATAGACAAAGGGAATTGAATACGGGATTGATTAAGTCCTTGACATCGTGGTTCATCCGATGAGATCATCGTGGAACATGTGGGAGCCATCATGGGTATCCAGATCCCGCTGTTGGTTATTGACCGGAGAACGTCTCGGTCATGTCTACATGTCTCCCGAACCTGTAGGGTCTACACACTTAAGGTTCGATGACGCTAGGGTTGTAAAGGAAGTTTGTATGTGGTTACCGAATGTTGTTCGGAGTCCCGGATGAGATCCCGGACGTCACGAGGAGTTCCGGAATGGTCCGGAGGTAAAGATTTATATATGGGAAGTCCTATTTTGGCCACCGGAAAATGTTCGGGATTTTTCGGTATTGTACCGGGAAGGTTCTAGAAGGTTCCGGAGTGGGGCCCACCTGCATGGGGGGACCCACATGGACGTGGGTAGTGGGGGCAAGGCCCCACACCCCTGGTCAAGGCGCACCAAGATCCCCCCCTTAGAAGGAATAAGATCATATCCCGAAGGGATAAGATCAAGATCCCTAAAAAGGGGGGATAACAATCGGTGGGGAAGGAAATAATGAGATTTCTTTCCTCCCACCTTGGCCAACGCCCCAATGGACTTGGAGGGTAAGAAACCAGCCCCTCCACCCCTATATATAGTGGGGAGGCGCATGGGAGCTATACACGAAGTTCTGGCACAGCCCTACCTCTCTTCCTACTCCTCCTCTCCCATGGTGCTTGGCGAAGCCCTGCTGGATTGCCACGCTCCTCCACCACCACCACGCCGTTGTGCTGCTGTTGGATGGAGTCTTCCTCAACCTCTCCCTCTCTCCTTGCTGGATCAAGGCGTGGGAGATGTCACCGGGCTGTACGTGTGTTGAACGCGGAGGTGCCGTCCGTTCGGCACTATGATCATCGGTGATTTGAATCACGACGAGTACGACTCCATCAACCCCGTTCACTTGAACGCTTCCGCTTAGCGATCTACAAGGGTATGTAGATGCACTCTCTTTCTACTCGTTGCTGGTCTCTCCATAGATAGATCTTGGTGACACGTAGGAAAATTTTGAATTTCTGCTACGTTCCCCAACACCTCTGGCGCGGCCGATGCCAAAACGCCAGCCTCCACTCTGGTTATAATGGGAAACCAGGGGATTATAGCAACAAGAGACAGTAAGAAAGGTTTACGTAGGGTCTTAGTCTGAAAAGAGTCCTTGAAACGGGTCCCTACTGCACGTCTGCGCCTGTGTCTCCGTTGTGCCGTATCCTGGACGGGTGTGCACGTAGTTCATCTGTAAAAAGAGAGGAACTTAGTTTGAAAAAGAAATCGTGCAAAAAGTTACAAAAAAGAATTGAAATATAACTGTAGAAAGCTGAGCATATGGTATCCCATTATAGCTTATATACACAAACCTTGTAAGGGTGTGCGGCTAGGTAGCCCCTAGCTTATTTATTCCGGACTCGTCCAGCCGTGTCCGGGTCTTAGCCGACCTTTTTAATGAAATAATGCCACGTGGACCGGGCATTTTAAGTGTAAGAGACGCGTAGTGTGGTATTGCATTAAAGCGGACGAAAGCTTCTCGTCCCAGCACTGCTTGATAGCTACTTTTGAATGGGGCGACATGAAAGGTTAGCTTTTCTCGTCGGAAGTTGTCAGGTAACCCGAACACAACTTCTAGTAATAATGAACCTGTGCACCTGCCGTAAGGGCCTGGTGCCACTCCTTTGAAGGAAGTGCGGCTATGTCGAATCGTAGTAGGGTCTATCCCCATCTTGCGGATTGTGTCCGGATATAGCAGGTTTAAGTCACTGCCGCCGTCCATCAGAACTTGCGTAAATCGCAGTCCGTCTATTATGGGATCCAATATCAGAGCAGTCCATCCTGCGTTCCGGATACTTCTGGAATAATCCCGATGGTCGAAAATGATTGGTTTTTTCATCCAATCCCGGTGTTCCGCTGGGGTGGACCGTGCGGCACTTGTCTTAGTGAGTGCCGTGTTGGTTTTCCGTACTATCACATGAAGTGAGTTTACTGTTTTGACTTCTTGTGGGAAAGTCTTCTGACTTCCGTTGCTCTGCTGATGTGGTGCGTCGTCGTCCTCGCTCGGCGCATCGAGCCCCTTGTGTTCGGCGTTGAGCCTGCCGGACTGTTTGAAAACCCAACAATTTCGGTTGGTATGGTTTGCAGGCCTTCCGGAGGTACTGTGGATTTGACATATCCGATCCAAAATTTTGTTTAAGTTGGATAGCTCGTCACTGTTGTCCTTAAGAGGCAGTGTTTTATTGTTTGGCCGCGAGCTTTTGAATCCGGCGCTGACCGCCATGCTCTTTAGGGTTCTTTCTTTATTCCGGCGCTTATCTTTCCTGTGCCGTGATTTTCCGTTTCCATCTCTGATCCCGGATGTACTCGGGTCGCTGGTGCTGCATCTTGCTAGCCAGCTGTCTTCTCCTGCGCAAAAGCGCTTCATGAGGCTTGTTAGCGCGGCCATACTTCTTGGCTTCTCTTGGCCGAGGTGTCTGGCGAGCCATTCGTCTCGGACGTTGTGTTTCAAAGCTGCTAGGGCTTCCGCGTCCGGACAGTCGACTACTTGGTTCTTTTTGGTAAGGAACCTGTTCCAGAATTTGCGCGCTGACTCTCCGGGCTGTTGAGTTATGTGACTCAGATCGTCTGCATCCGGAGGGCGGACATAAGTCCCTTGAAAATTTGCTCTAAATGCGTCCTCAAGCTCTTCCCAACTTCCAACAGTGTTTTCTGGGAGGCTTTTGAGCCAGTGCCGAGCTGGCCCTTTGAGCTTGAGGGGTAGATATTTTATGGCGTGGAGATCATCTCCTCTAGTCATGTGTATGTGTAGTATGTAATCTTCTATCCAGACTCCAGGGTCTGTTGTTCCGTCATATGCTTCTATGTTTATGGGTTTAAACCCTGCTGGGAATTCATGATCCAGCACCTCATCGGTGAAACATACCGGGTGTGCGGCGCCCCTGTATTTGGGTGTGCCGCTGTCTTCGGACACTTGTCGTGTTGTGTTACTTCCTGGGGCCCTCTTTTTGGCCCGTAGATGGACCTAGTTGGGCCGTCTATTTTCTCAGGGGCATAGGTCGGCTTGTGTGCGGCGCCGTTTGCCGCTTTTGGCCTGTCATTTGGCCGTCTATCCGGCCAGGCGGCCTCTTTATTTTTTGATGGTGAGGGCTCTATGGCTTCCTCATCAAATTCTGGCAGCAGCTTGCACTTCGGGTAGCTCTTTGTGTGATGGCCATTGCCATATTTTCTTGCGGTCTTTAGTATTTTGTTCCACTTCATTCTGAGTATGTCTTCCGCTGTTTTGAGCTTCCGTTTTTCCTTCTTCAAACTTCTTGCAGTGGCGACGAGTCTTTTGTGAAGGTTTTTGTGCTCCGGTGTGAGGTTGTCCGGACTGTTGGTTGCTCCGGGAAGGGGTTGATCATCCGGTTCGTCTTGTCCGGACGGTTGCTTGGTTGCATGTTCGTCGTCCACTGGTTGGCCCTGCTCTAACACTGGGTCATTGGGAATGCTGTTCTTGCCGAGGCGGGGTTTACGGCGGCGCTTGTGTCGCTGCTTTGGTTGTTTATCGGCGGGATTATCCTTTGCCGCACCCCGTTGATCCTCGTCGTCTCTCCCTTTTGGGGTATCCACCATATATACGTCATGTGACGAGGTGGCCTTCCAGTGCCCTGTAGGCGCTGGTTCTGGATTGTCTCTGTCATCGTCGGCCATACCGTCGATGTCTTCGGAGTCGTAGTTTAGCACGTCGGTTAAATCGTCGACAGTGGCTACGAAGTGGGTGGTGGGTGGGTTTTGAATTTCTTTGTCGTCCACGTCCCAACCATCCCGGCCGTAGTCCGGCCAGGGCTCTCCGGATAACGAGAGATGCTTCAGCGAATTTAGGATGTTGCCGAAGGGTGAGTGCTGAAAGATGTCCGCAGCGGTGAATTCCATGATCGGCGTCCAATCGGATTCGACTGGCGCGGGTGTAGGAGGGTCGGAGTCCGATAGAGAGTCCGGCACCTCTGAGTCATGAGCTTTATGCGGGACAAGGTCGGTGTTCGGCTCCATCGCCGTAGAAGTTGCAGCCCCCGAGGCGGTGTCCAGCCACCCGTCCTCGATCTGCGCGATCGGCTCCGGACTATAGATCGGAGCGGATTCGAGTGCCGCCTCCAAGGCGCTGTCCGGCGGCAGGGTTAGGTCGTGCCCATCATGACAATGCGGCACGCTCGGCTGTGGCTCGGATCCGTCGAGGATCAAGTCCTCGCGGATATCGGCCGTGAAGCTTAGGCTTCCAAACCTGACCTGACGGCCAGGGGCGTAGCTTTCGATCTGCTCCAGATGGCCAAGTGAGTTAGCCCGCAGTGCGAAGCCGCTGAATACGAAGATTTGTTCGGGGAGAAAAGTCTCACCCAGGACCGCGTCGTTGTTGATTGAAGAGGCCATCAAACCTATCGGTGACGACACAGAGGAACTCTCAATGAAAGCACCAATGTTGGTGTCAAAAACGGCGGATCTCGGGTAGGGGGTCCCGAACTGTGCGTCTAGGCGGATGGTAACAGGAGACAAGGGACACGATGTTTTACCTAGGTTCGGGCCCTCTTGATGGAGGTAAAACCCTACGTCCTGCTTGATTGATATTGATATTGTGGATGTTTACAAGAGTGGATCTACCACGAGATCAAGGACGCTAAACCCTAAAAGCTGGCCTATGGTATGATTGTTGTAATGTATGTCCTACGGACTAGGGCCATCCGGTTTATATAGACACCGGAGAGGGCTAGGGTTACATTGAGTCGGTTACAATGGTAGGAGATCTACATATCCGTATCGCCAAGCTTGCCTTCCACGCCAAGGAAAGTCCCCTCCGGACACGGGACGAAGTCTTCAATCTTGTATGTTCATAGTCTTGGAGTCCGGTCGATGATGATAGTCCGGCCGATGATAGTTCGGCTGACGATGGTAATCCGGCTATCCGGACACCCCCCAATCCAGGACTCCCTCAGGGCCTTTTGTACGATTCAGGGCTAGCCGTTTAGCAACGACGGCACCCATACTAAAAGTATTGTCTCCAAGCAAGGCATGTTGAAGAATGATAATATCAGGAACACTAAAGCTTCCACTATTTCCACGACCAATCAAGCATCTACTAGCAAATATGGCAAAGTAGCATAAAACAGGAAAGTGTATGCTAGAGATTTTTGCCTCGGAACCCTTCTTTGGCTCCTCTACAGCGATAGTATTAACAAAGCCATGCACATCTTTATGATGGGGTTCCTCTAATTCTCCCTCATAAGGTATCCTACACACCGCGCAAAAATTACGTAGAGACATTTCTCTGAATTCATCATATAAATGAAATGATACTGCAGGCGGTGACTTCTTAGGATAATAATAAAAGTTTTGCATGAAAGTATTGGTGAGTAAGAGATACTGATCGATCCGGTCGTTGATGAAACCGGTGAGGCCTGCGTTCTCAAAGAATAAAAGTCTTCATGAATTCCAGCTTCTTTCAAGAAATCATTGCATGGCCATTCACATGACGTACTTCCGCTAAGCGAGGAAGATTATACTTGGCTTTTTCCTTCTCTTTGGCTTGTTTTTCCTGAGAGCCTTGGCTAGAAGAGCCCCTCAAAAATTCCTTAACATTTTCTGAAAATTTCTGAAATTTTAGTAACTTCAAAAGAAAAGTGAATAAAACTAAACAAGATTGATAGCAACTACTCCTACAAGTGCCTAGAGCCTATATCATGCATCAGAATTGCTTGGGACCTCATAAATTTAACATACAAGCTCAAGAACATGGTCACCTATGCAGCAAAAATTTGCACTAAATAAAACACTAGAACAAAAACTAATTGGACCAATGGAGGAGTCACATACCAAGCAACAATCTCCCAAAGAAGTTTTGTGAATGGAGCTTTGAGCAAGGAGATCGAAAATCGCAGCAAAATGAGCTAGAACTCGTGCTTGAGCTGGATGGGGATTTTTTGGGGTAGAAGATGAAGTGTGTGGGTGCTGGCATAAGTGGAGGGGGCCACCAGGGGCCCACGAGACAGGGGGCGCACCCAGGTGGGGTGGGCGTGCCCTCCACTCTCGTGGCCTGGTGCTTGCCCCTCCTGGAGTGTTTTCAGTGCCTAAAATCCTCAAATATTCCATAAAAAATCATACTAAATTTGCAGGGCATTTGGAGCACTTTTATTTCCGGGGTATTTTTAATGCACGGATAATTCAGAAAACAGACATATAATACTATTTTTGCTTTATTTATTCTAAATAACAGAAAGTAAAAAGTGGGTACAGAAGGTTGTGCCTTCTAGTTTCATCCATCTCATGATCATCAAAATGAATCCACTAACAAGGTTGATCAAGTCTTGTTAACAAACTCATTCCGAATAACACGGAACCGAAGAAATTTCGAATAACACTAAGTTACCTCAACGGGGATATGAAAATCCCCAACAATAAGAATATCATACTTTTTCTTGACAGTAGGGAGAGGAAATTCAAAACCTCCAATAATGATAGTTGGAACTTTTCCAATAGAATTGATGCTATGAACTTGAGATTGTTTCCTCGGAAAGTGTACCGTATGCTCATTACCATTAACATGAAAAGTGACATTGCCTTTGTTGCAATCAATAATAGCCCCTGCAGTGTTCAAAAAAGGTCTACTAAGGATAATCGACATACTACCATCCTCGGGAATATCAAGAATAACAAAGTCCGTTAAGATAGTGACATTTGCAACCACAACAGGCACATCCTCACAAATATCGACAGGTATAGCAGTTGATTTATTAGCCATTTGCAAAGATATTTCAGTAGGTGTCAACTTATTCAATTCAAGTCTACGATATAAAGAGAGAGGCATAATACTAACACCAGCTCCAAGGTCACATAAAGCAGTTCTAACATAATTTCTTTTAATGGAGCATGGTATAGTTGGCACACCCGGATCTCCAAGTTTCTTTGGTATTCCACCCTTAAAAGTGTAATTAGCAAGCATGGTGGAAATTTCAGCTTCCAGTATCTTTTTTTATTTGTAATTATATCCTTCATATACTTAGCATAAGGATTTACTTTGAGCATATCAGTTAAGCGCATACGTAAGAAGATAGGTCTAATCATTTCAGCAAAGCGCTCAAAATCCTCGTCATCCTTTGACTTGGATGGTTTAGGAGGAAAGGGCTTGGGTTTCTGAACCCATGGTTCTCTTTCTCTACCGTGCTTCCTAGCAACAAAATCTCTCTTATCACAATGTTGATTCTTTGGTTGTGGGTTATCAAGATCAACAGCAGGTTCAACCTCCACTTCATTATTTTTTCTAGGTTGAGCATCAACATGAACATTATCATTAACATTATCACTAGGTTCATGTTCATCACCTGATTGTGTTTCAGCATCAGAAATAGAAATATCATTAGGATTCTCATGTGTGTCTACAGTAGGTTCACTAGAATCATGCAAAGTCCTATCGTTTTTCTTTTTCTTCTTTCAAGAAGAACTAGGTGCCTCTAAATTATTTCTCTGAGAATCTTGCTCGATTCTCTTAGGGTGGCCTTCAGGATACAAAGGTTCCTGAGTCATTCTACCAGTTCTAGTAGCCACTCTAACAGCAAAGCCATTTTTATTATTTAATTCATCAAGCAAATCATTTTGAGCTTTGAGTACTTGCTCAGCTTGAGTAGCAACCATAGAAGTATATTTGCTAATGAGTTTGAGTTCACCTTTAACTCTAGCCATATTATCGCTCACACGTCCTATCTCGAAAGCATTATTCTTTAACTCTCTACCAACATAAGCATTAAAACTTTCTTGTCTAGCTATAAAGTCATCAAATTCATCTAAGCATGGGCTATGAAATTTAGTAGAGGGGATTTCAACTTTATCATATCTATAGAGAGAATTTACCTTTACTACCTTTGTCGGGTTATCAAGACAATGTGGTTCCTCAACAGGCGGTATATTAAGACAATGCATTTCTTCAATAGGAGGTAAATTCTTAACATCTTCAGCTTTAATACCTTTTTCTTTCATTGATTTCTTTGCCTCTTGCATATCTTCAGGACTAAGAAATAAAACACCTCTCTTCTTCGGAGTGGGTTTAGGAATAGGCTCAGGAGTTGGCTCAATTGGTTCAGGAATTGCCTCAGGAATTGGCTCAGGAAGAGTCCAATTATTTACATTAGTCAACATATTATTCAATAGTAATTCAGCTTCGTCGACTGTTCTTTCCCTGAAAACACAACCAGCACAACTATCCAAGTAGTCATTGGAAGCATCAGTTAGTCCATTATAAAAGATATCAAGTATTTCATTTTTCTTGAGAGGATGATCAGGCAATGCATTAAGTAACCGGAGAAGCCTCCCCCAAGCTTGTGGGAGACTCTCTTCTTTGATTTGCACAAAATTGTATATTTCCCGCAAGGTAGCTTGTTTCTTATGAGCAGGGAAATATTTAGCAGAGACGTAATAAATCATATCCTGGGGACTACGCACACAACCAGGAGCAAGAGAATTATACCAAGTCTTAGCATCATCCTTTAATGAGAACGGAAATATCTTAAGGATATAATAATAGCGAGACTTCTCATCATGAGTAAACTGGGTAGCTATATCATTCAACTTGGTAAGATGTGCCACGACAGTTTCAGATTCAAGGCCATAAAAAGGATCAGATTCAACTAAAGTAATAACCTCAGGATCAATAGAGAATTCATAATCCTTATCAGTAACACAGATAGGTGAAGTAGCAAAAGCAGGGTCAGGTTTCATTCTAGCATTAAGAGACTGCTGCTTCCATTTAGCTAATAATTTTTAAGATCATATCTATCATTGCAAGCAAAGATAGCTCTAGCAGCTTCTTCATTCATAACATAACCCTCAGGAACAACAGGCAATTCATAATCATTGGGAGAATTTTCATCATCACTATCATCAATAATAGCATCTTCAATAATTTCATTCCCCCTAACTCTAGCAAGTTGTTCATCAAGAAATTCACCTAATGGCAAAGTAGTATCACACACAGAAGTAGTTTCATCATGCATAGCAGAAGTGGCATCATCAATAACATGCGACATATCAGAATTCATAGCAATAGCAGGTTTAGGTGTCGCAAGCTTACTAATAACGGAAGGAGAATCTAGTGCAGAGCTAGATGGCAGTTCCTTACCTCCCCTCGTAGTTGAGGGCAAAATCATAGTTTTGTCGTCTTTCAAGTTCTTCATAGTGATCAACAGATATAATTCCCAAGTGACTCAGAGAATAGAGCTATGCTCCCGGCAACGGCGCCAGAAATTAGTCTTGAGAACCCACAAGTGTAGGGGATCGCAACAACTTTCGAGGGTAAAGTATTCAACCCAAATTTATTGATTTGACACAAGGGGAGCCAAAGAATATTCTTGAGTATTAGCAATTGAGTTGTCAATTCAACCACACCTGGATAACTTAGTATCTGCAGCAAAGTATTTAGTAGCAAAGTAATATGATAATAAAGGTAGCAGTAACAAAAGTAAAGTTTTTGGGTTTTGTAATGATTGTAACAATAGCAACGGAAAAGTAAATAAGCGAAGAACAATATGTGAAAAGCTCGTAGGCAATGGATCAGTGATGGAAAATTATGCCGAATGCGATTCCTCATGTAATAGCTATAACATAGGGTGACACAGAACTAGCTCCAGTTCATCAATGTAATGTAGGCATGTATCCCGTAAATAGTCATACATGCTTATGGAAAATAACTTGCATGACATCTTTTGTCCTACCCTCCCGTGGCAGGGGGGTCCTAGTGGAAGCCAAGGGATATTAAGGCCTCCTTTTAATAGAGAACCAGAACAAAGCATTAGCACATAGTGAATACATGAACTCCTCAAACTACGGTCATCACCGAGAAGTATCCCGATTATTGTCACTTCGGGGTTGTCGGATCATAACACATAATAGGTGACTATAGACTTGCAAGATAGGATCAAGAACACACATATATTCATGAAAACATAATAGGTTCAGATCTGAAATCATGGCACTCGGGCCCTAGTGACAAGCATTAAGCATAGCAAAGTCATAGCAACATCAATCTCAGAACATAGTGGATACTAGGGATCAAACCCTAACAAAACTAACTTGATTACATGGTAAATCTCATCCAACCCATCACCGTCCAGCAAGCCTACGATGGAATTACTCACGCACGGCGGTGAGCATCATGAAATTGGTGATGGAGGATGGTTGATGATGATAACGGCGATGAATCCCCCTCTCCGGAGCCCCGAACGGACTCCAGATCAGCCCTTCCGAGAGAGATTAGGGCTTGACGGCGGCTCCATGTCGTAAAACGTGATGAAACTTTCTCTCTGATTTTTTTCTCACCGAACGTGAATATATGGAGTTGGATTTGAGGTCGGTGGAGGTCCAGGGGGCCCACGAGATAGGGGGGCGCGCCCAGGGGGAGGGGGCGCGCCCCCCTGTCTCTTGGATAGGGTGTGGGCCCCCTGGTGTATTTCTTTCGCCCAATAATTCTTATTAATTCCAAAAAGTGCCTCCGTGGATTTTCAGGACATTCCGAGAACTTTTCTTTTCTACACATAACACAACATCATGGCAGTTCTGCTGAAAACAGCGTCAGTCCGGGTTAGTTTCATTCAAATCATGCAAGTTAGAGTCCAAAACAAGGGCAAAAGTGTTTGGAAAAGTAGATACGTTGGAGATGTATCACTCCTTCACGCACTTAGCAAAGTCTGCCTTGTCGAAAGGAGACCCATGTTATTTAAGGCTCGGACAATCGGTGACCATCTCTGCTGGGTCTAACTCTGCTTTCCATGCTTTGGCCCGGGTCAGAGCTGGAATAGCACCAGCACGGGCGGCTAATCGCTTTATTTCTTCTAGTTTTTTGGGCATTAGGAACAATTTATCTAGCACCTCCCTGAGGAGGGTAGGTGGTTGTTTACCATTGGAGATAGCCACTAGAGTTTGTTGTGTGCCGGTGTAAAACTGCTCCACCAGAGTATATAACCGCCTTCAACTTCAGCAGCATGCCTTGGCCAAGATTGGAGCTCCTGGGCCTATTGAGTAAAACATGTAGGGAGTCGCCAGGCGAGTTACAATTCAAAAGATTGAGAAAGATTAAAATGTTAAGAATTACTTACCAAAGATAGCAGATGTCATCCGTGAGATATGGCATTCTAAGCCGGTCAGCTCTGCTGTGGTCTCCTTCAAGGAAGCTTCAGCAGTTTCTGCCCTTTGCAATAAGGCGATTTTTTCTTCCTCCCAGGCGGTTCTCTCCGTGGAAAATCCGGCTTTGAGATTCTCGTTCTCATCCAGGCTAAACTTAAACTTGGATTCAGCTTTGCGTGTTTTAGCTTCTTGGTGCTCAAGCCTGTTCTTCACATCCACCAATTGGGACTCAAATAAATTTAAGGCATCCTGTAAGAAAGCAACACATGGTTTAAACATATTGGTCTGGCCACAGTTTACATTCAAGTCCCAAGCACATTGCAAGCAAAGAACTTGGCACTTGGGGGCTAATGTATGAGGCGAAGTTCTCCTTTGAAGATAATAAAAATTATCCGGCTCATCTTTATCAAGACAAGCCAGTTCATGAGGGTTATGACTCGAAATTTGCAATGACATATTGATTAAAATCTTAACCATACTCAACAAATCCTTTCCTATGGCAAAGACTTGGGGGCTGGATGACTGTATAGACAGAGGAAGTAGATGTTCATACCTCATATTTTTGTCGCATTCTTTTGACTATGTCTACTTCCAGATCACGACCAGTATGCAGACGGCTCAGATAGCCGGAATATAGCTCATTGACATCCAAGTTTGAGTAGCTCGCAATGTAAAATTTGGTTTTGCTCTTCTCAATTAATTCTTCCTTGGCATAATGCTTAGCTAAAACAGTGGGATTCCCTGGCTCTACATAGTCAATGCCAGTAATCAAGACATCCTCAGTATCTTCCTCGGCAGGCTTGATGGGGCTTGGTGGCTTAGCACTTGACGGATCAACACTCATGGGATCCACGGGGGTGTCATGAGTCTCTGGTGGCGGGTCATCAGCAGTGTCTTCAGGGTTTTTATTTGAAGCTTCTGATGCTGGGGTCTGTTTCTCCGGCTCATGGACCTTGGGATCTTCGACCGGCTTGCCTACCTTCAACTTCTTGCTTGGTTTGGCTATACCACTGAAAATAAGACGTATGAGGATGTGAATATATCACTTTTAAAAGAGTTAAAGCAAAGAAGTCAAAATGTTCTTACCCAGGGAAAATCTTGAAGGGAGGCATTTGAGTCCCAGTAGAGTCGCCAGAGGATGAATGAGAAGTTCCCTGATAATTTGAGACGGAAAGATTAAGTGGTTGGCGAATAAGACCCGCCTTTGGAAAGAATGGGATTGAACTCTGAAGCACCACTTTTTGATGTTTGCGAGGGACTGGCGTGTTGGGCAAGCCGGCAGAAAGGTCTTCGCCTTCGCTGTTCCAGGTTGTGTGCCAGGCTTCATCTTGTTGTTTCTTCAAAATAAAGTTTTGATCCAAGTAAGCTAAAGGGTGAAAAAACGTTACTTTCTGGGTCACTTGTCAAACTTTCTGTCTTGGCAAAGGCTCTGAGTCGGAGGAAATAATAGTTACCTCTTCAACTTCTGCTTGGCTGGTCTCCGTGTCATCCCGAGAGGAGTCAGCGTCAATAAGATGTATAAAAAGGGAACCAAGAGAATCAAGTTCTACCTCCGACTCATTGTCCAGGGCAAATAGTTATGATGTGTCTGATTTCTTCTTGTTTTTCTTTGAGGCCTTGGTCTTTGCCCTGACCTTTTTGGCCGGTTTATCCTAAAGTTTCTTTCTCCAGAAAGAAGAGTCGGTCTGCAGAAAGTAAATGATGATAAGGAGAGTGCAATTTACATGAATAACGAATAAAGAAAATGGGTTTGATCACTTACATCTGGAGCCGGGTTAAGAGCGCAGAAGGGATTCAACCCCGTCTTGCTGCAACTTTCTAAACTTTCACCGAGTAGTGTTTTAGTCATTTCATTGATCTCTTTATCATCCAGACGTACTTGGCAGTGACGCTGAGGATCTTTGACATCGGAAGTGTATTTACACATTAAGCCGGGTCGGTGGCTCAAAGGTATGACCCTCCAAGCGACCCAGCACCAGACCAAATCAACTCCGGTTAACTCGTTAGCTAGCAAGGCTCTTACCTTTGAAAAGGTGGGCATATACTTAGCCCGTTCAGCGGTGCTGATCCGGTCCAGAAGTGGATATTTTGGGTTAAGCCGACAGTCGCGGAAACCCAGCAGAGGACTTTCATCAGATGGAGATGTGTCTTGGCAGTAAAACCAGGTCGATTCCAGTCTTTAGGGTGATTGGGAAGTGCGGTTGAAGGGAAGATAGCATCTCTTCGCCTTCGAATCGAGATTCCGCCCAGTGCTAAGTTGGGCCCGTCTGTAAATTCAGTTTGGCGGTTCAAATAATAAAACTCTCTGAAAAGATCAACACTGGGCTCTTCCTGAAGGTATACTTCACAAAAGACTTGAAAGTTGCAGATGTTGGAAATAGAGTTGGGTCCGATGTCTTGAGGGTGAAGTTGAAAGAATTTCAGTACATCATGAAAGAATTTTGACCCAGGCGGTGAGAAGCCACGGTTTACATGATCGGCAAAGACTATGACTTCGCCTTCTTTTGGCTGAGGTCTAACTTCTATCCATGGAACTCGCCAATGGATGACCTCTTTGGAGGCTAGCACACCCGTATGAACATACTCATTAAGAGTTTGTTCCATAACAGTTGAAGCAACCCAATTGCACGAGGTGACAGTCTTAGTCATGTTTAGCCTGAGAAGGAAATTTTGGCGGGTTAAATTTGTGATGGTAAGCCGCCCAATGGTAAAAGAGAGCTAGTTCATTATGCAGAATTGGTTATGAGCAAAGATTGATTGGTATGGAAGAGGAAAGTTAGAGGCATGGTTAAACCGGCAAGGCATAGCTGGGTAATATCGACATTGGATAAACACTTGCAATTTAAAAGTTCATAAATGAGTCGGTTGGTACTTGGTGGGTTAGAAAATACCATTTAAGTCGCCCATACAGTAGTGATAAAGCAGCTAGCTACAGATCTAGAGATTAGTGAAATTTCACCAAGTGTTGAATAAACAGGTTTCATAGGTTCTGCTTATAATTTTGGATCTAAAGCAGTTCAGAAAATGGGAATAATTGTTAAATCTGAAATATGGCAGTGGAAGAACATGCGAGTTGAGATTGAATCTTGGATAGAGGAGGTGCATCTGTGATTGGAAGAAGATGCTAAAACTACTATCGTGCAACTTTAGTTCCGTTTTCAGATCGAACTAAGTGCTTGAGGAAGAGACTACGGCGAACTTGGATGAACACCGACAAACTAGGGCATCTTAATGTAGAGAGGAAGTGAAGAAAGATGCGAACCTATTGATGCTGATGATCAGCGAAAGGGCGCCGTGATCTCTGGTTACGTTCAGGTTGATACAACGGCCTGGGTCGGAGTTGCTTTACGAACGTCAATGGCGGCGGCGGAGATTGAGAAGCAGTGATCAGCACAAGGAAGACGAAGAAGAGAGATGGATGGGGGTAAAGGTGAAAAAGGACCCCCCCCCCGTGCTCATTTATAAGGGAAAATGTGAACAGTAAAATGGCAGCCGCGGAAATCAAGGAGACATGATCATTATTTCAACAACAGAGGCGCATCGATTCTCGGACAACCAGTTAATGCAGAGATCCATTGTGAGGTCATGGATTTTTTATAAATTTATTTCGTATGACATCATGGAGGGTTATAATATTTTTCAAGACTGAGCTTTGGGGGACGATTCGCCAATTGAAGCAGTGAATATTGACATGAACAAGTTCAAGTCAACCTGGGGCCTAATGTTCGGGATATAGCTCCGAGATGTGACCCGCCCAGAGGTCGCCGGGTTACAACGTTGGCGGTTTATTATGAAGAAGGCCCAAGGAGGCCCAAGGTGTGAAGACAACGGCTCATGAAGGCAGGCCTGGTGAAAGCCCAAGACCCTGACCTGTGAGCCGCTGCATGATGACTTGCCTTGTAAGGCATGATTAGTTAGAAACCGAGCCAGCCATGATGTGTGAGCCGGACGGGACTCTGTAAGCCTCTGGGTCTCAACCTGAGTATATAAATGTGAGACCCGGCGGCGGGTTAACTCAAGAAACAAGCAATCAAGAACTAGGTCAAGCGTATTCGCTCCCTTGTAATCGAAACTCAAGCAATACAACTAGAAGCAGGACGTAGGCTTTTACTTCCACCGTGAGGGGCCGAACCTGGGTAAACACTTTGTGTATTTTGTCCCGTTCAACCCCTTCAATCTAATCTAGTCGCGATGGCTCCACACCTAAGTCCTTTCACTAGGGCATCTGCCGTGACAAAACCACGACATACACAATGAAATCATCACCAAAGGACTTTGCAGTCCTTTGTCTCTTACTCCTTACAGGAGTTTCATTGTCATCCTCAATAGGATTCTCGACGTGTTCCATCGCAATGGTGGCTTCAGGAATTACAGCGAATTCCTCACTAGATGGAATAGGTATCTCCTGATTTGACGAACTCGACATAACCTTCAATAGGAAATATGTCCTCAAAGAAAGTTGCATCATTTGACTCCATAATCGTACCAACATGCATGTCAGATACCCCAGATTTTATTATCAAAAATCTATAGCCAATGCTATGAAAAGCATAGCCCAGAAGAACACAACCCAAGATTTTTGGTCCAAGCTTGCGCTTCTTGGGAATTGGTATCTTGACTTTCGCCAAATAACCCCAAGTACGTAGGTAGGAGAGTTTCAATCTTTTCCTTTCGCATTCCTCAAAAGGAGTCATGGTCTTATGCTTTGTGGGAACTCAGTTTAGGACATGACATGCAGTCATTAGCACCTCCCCCCACCATGCCTTGGAGAGACTCGATGTGTCTAACATGGCGTTAACTGCTACCTCTTGAGCTTGCGTTGGTTTTTCCCTTGAAGAGGAAAGGGTCATGCCGCAAAGTAGAGTAAGTATTTCCCTCAGTTTGAGAACCAAGGTATCAATCCAGTAGGAGACAATGCACAAGTCACCAAATACCTGCACAATCAAACAAACTTGCACCCAACGCGATAAAGGGGTTGTCAATCCCTTCACGGTTACTTGCAAAAGTGAGATCTAATAGAGATAGATAAATGGTAAGTTAAATATTTTTGGTATTTTTGGTTTATAGGTCGGAAAGTAAACGATTGCAAAATAGTAGATTGGACACTAATATGATGAAAAAGAGAACTAATATGATGGAAAAGAGACCCGGGGGCCATAGGTTTCACTAGTGACTTCTCTCAAGATAGCAAATAATACGGTGGGTGAACAAATTATTGCTGAGCAATTGATAGAAGAGCGCATGATTATGACGATATCTAATGCAATGATCATGAACATAGGCATCACGTCCGTGTCAAGTAGACCGAAACGATTCTGCATCTACTACTATTACTCCACACATCGACTACTATCCAGCATGCATCTAGAGTATTAAGTTCATAAAAAACAGAGTAACACATTAAGTAAGATGACATGATGTAGAGGAATTAACTCAAGCAATATGATGAAAACCACATCTTTTTATCCTCGATGGCAACAATACAATACGTGCCTCGCTGCCTCTACTATCACTGGGAAAGGACACCGCAAGATTGAACCCAAAGCTAAGCACTTCTCCCATTTCAAGAAAAACCAACCTAGTAGGCCAAACTAAACCGATAGTTCAAAGAGACTTGCAAAGATAGCAAATCATGCATATAAGAATTTAGAGAAGATTCAAATAATATTCATAGATAATCTGATCATAAATCCACAATTCATCGGATCTCGGCAAACACACCGCAAAAGAGTATTGCATCAAATAGATCTCCAAGAACATCAAGGAGAACATGGTATTGAGAATCAAAGAGAGAGAAGAAGCCATCTAGCTACTAGCTATGGACCCGTAGGTTTGTGGTAAACTACACACGCTTCGTCGGAAGGGCAATGGTGTTGATGTAGAAGCCCTCCGTGATCGAATCCCCCTCCGGCAGGACGCCGGAAAAGGTCCCTAGATGGGATCTCACGGGTACAGAAGGTTGCGTCGGTGGAAAAATGTTTTCGTGGCTCCCCTTGATGGTTTTGGGGTATAAGAGTATATATGGGCAAAAGAATTAGGTCAGGAGACCGACAAGGGGCCCACAAGGTAGGGGGTGCACCCTCCACCCTCGTGGCCGCCTTGTTGCTTCTCCGACTTCATCTCCAAGTCTCCTGGTTTGCTTCTAGTCCAAGAAAGATCATCGCGAAAGTTTTATTCCGTTTGGACTCTGTTTGGTATTCCTTTTCTGCGAAACTCTAAAACAGGCAAAAAAACAGAAACTGGCAGCAGGCTCTAGGTTAATAGGTTAGTCCCAAAAATAATATAAAATAGCATATTAATGCATATAAAACATCCAAAACATATAATATAATAGCATGGAACAATCAAAAATTATAGATACGTTGGAGACGTATCATTAACCAAATCAGTTAGAGTTCGTTTCTTTCTTTCGGCTACCTCATTTGACTGAGGTGAGTAGGGAGGTGTCCTCTCATGGATTATACCATTTCCTCACAAAACAAATCAAATTCATTGGAAAAATACTCTCCACCACGATTAGACATGAGCCGTTTAATTTTCCGATCAAGTTGGTCTCTGCTTCAGCTTTATAGTTTTGAAGAAATTTAAAGCCTCATCTTTTGATTTCAGAAGATACACATGACAATATCTAGTGGAGTCATCGATCAATGTCATGAAGTATTTCTTTTCGCCTTTTGTCAACATGCCATTCATCTCACAAAGATCATAATGCATAAAATCTAGTGGCGCCAAGTCTCTTGTGTTGGGGAACGTAGTAATTTCAAAAAAATTCCTACGCACACTCAAGATCATGTTGATGGAATAGCAACGAGAGGGGAGAGTGTATGTCCATGTACCCTCGTAGACCGTTAGCGGAAGCGTTATAACAACGCGGTTGATGTAGTCGTACGTCTTCACGATCCGACCGATCCAAGCTCCGAACGTACGGGGCCTCCGAGTTCAGCACACGTTCAGCTCGATGACGATCTCCGGCCTCCGATCCAGCCGAGCTCCGGAGATGAGTTCCGTCAGCACAACGGCGTGGTGACCATGTTGATGTTCTACCGGCGCAGGGCTTCGCCTAAGCTTCACGACGATATAACCGAGGTGGAATATGGTGGAAGGGGGCACCGCACGTGGCTAAGGAACG